>NC_056751.1:494774827-494887327 GCF_019279795.1 Protopterus annectens
AGAATTGTGTTTTTGCATGCCTCCTCCTAAGCTGGTAAAGTGGATCTTCATGTTCAGTTTATTTGATCTCACATTGTGAGAATACTGATGATTCCCCCCCCATCCCCCAGTTGTTGTTATGAAAACATTTCACGAATATTATTTTTGTATCTAGTAATATCGCTGCAGAAGGACATGGTCCGTATATTTTGGTGGACATTTCCTAATATACAATAGACGTTGCTGCCCTCTGCCTATATCCTGTGATTGAAATACGTACTTCATGAACAGTGTTTACTTTATATATGTACATTAATCACAGACATCAAATTTTTATCTCTGACCACAGGCACACACTGGTCTGGCTAAACAGCTCCTGCCATTAATCTATTATCTGGCAGACTGGATGTGAGGATATCTTCTGGTTTAGGCACCCTTTCATATCCATCCATATCTATATCTAGATATTTATGTATACATATGTCTGTGTATATTTACTAACAGATTTCCAAAATTCATTAAGTAATGTTTTCAATTACATGCCTTTCTGTGTTTTAATTTTTTTTGTTTTGTTTTACTCTCCAGTTCTTTTATTATTACATGCAGCAGCAAAACAACCTGTACCCATCCTAGTAGCAAAACAAGTCAACCCCCACTTCAGGTGGCAACAGCAGTGTCCCAGACACCACCACCTCTACCACCATCAGATGAAGCACCCAGTACACATGGGTCTAGGCCTACCATAGTGCTTCCACACCTCCTGTCGTACTTGACAACCTGTTTCAGGTAGCCATGCACTACATGCTGTTACAACAGTACCCACTTGCAGCAAAGCAAGTGTCGCCCATCAGCAGTTGGCAGAGCTAGTGGGGGATATCATTGACAGGTGGTCAGATGGTCTCATTGGCTACATGGAGACCATTATGTAATGACTCATTTAGTAGAATTCCTGGCTAGCACTAGTTCCAGTTTCTGAGCCAGCACGCAGGATGACAGTATGCAAGATGAGCAGTAATCTCATGCTTGGTCACAGCTGGAAGAGACTGCACCCAGTCCTATCATATAATGCTGTATTCCCCTCCCTATTGTGCCCATGCAACACTTATTAGTTTTACATTCCTCACATCACTATTGTCTTTCTTCTCTCTGTCTAATGTCTCTTTCATCACTGTATTCACCCTGCTTCATTCTGCTATTTCACACCCCATTAGCCATGTCTGTCTTTCCCTGCTATCTAACCTACCCTTCTTACCTTCCTGTTTCCTCCTTTAATTTCCTAATTTTCCCTTCTCTTAAAAAACACCACCTGTCACCTGAAAAAATATATTCCTCCTACCTTAACTCCATTCTGCACATTCATTATTTCCTCGCCTTCTGTTCTGCTCGCTTTTCATAGTCTCAGATAAAAATCACAACACACATGCCCAAAAAGGGTGTGGTTATCTTTTTGTGGTTATACACAGTATGATGGATTCACACTGAAAACTGTTGAAGCCCACATACAATCAACTAGACATAGCACTACTCAATGCATAGCAACAATGAAGTCCAATCAATATAATTTCCCATGTAAATAGCCTTTGAATGCCATAGGTCAGCAAATGAGCTGACCATTTTCCATATCAGTTGTCAGATATGAAATAGGTAAGGTTTGCCCCTTTAGTCTGACTGCTTCCATGGCTCACCTTGCTCATGTAGTGATTTGTAGAGTACCAGTTAAAGTGGAGCATTCAAATACCCTCCTGGTGCATGTTATTTTTTCATTTCTCTGTTTCCGTTCTGTAAATGTGAAAAATAAATCTCCTGCTGTGTGTTTCCCTGACAAACCTTAATCTGAGTGCTTTCTCTGGCTTATCGTGGTAGTGAAGTGGATTGTAGCGCTTAAATGAAGAATACTGATGGTTCAATATTCTGCTAGGTTGGATTATTTTTCTGATTTTTATACTTCCATTCTGTGCATACACAACATTCCCCTGATATATGTTTTACTGGCTCCTTCAGAATGATTACTGCTATGCCTAGACTTGTTAATACAGTGGTTGATAAAATATCATCAAAGCCAATATTGCATCATACAGGTAGTGGTGCTGCGGTAGCGTTGTCGCCTCACAGCAAGATGTTGTCCCGTTCGATTCTCAGCTAGACCGTCTTCTGTGTGGAGGCATGCGTGAATGGGTGTGCCTTCACTGAAGGTTGTGCGTGTCAGGGCTGGTAACTCGGCATGTAAAAATCCACTACAAACATTAGCGGACCGGAGTTCCACTGTGGGATAAGCTGAAAGACAAAACAACAACATATTTCTGTATGGGGATTACCTATTTAAAACTCCACAGAAAAAAAACCAGGACACAGTGTAACCTATGCTGGAAGTTAAACTCAAACACAGAGTGAGGTCTTTGACTGTGTATCTTAAACAGTGCAGATGTAATAAACATTTGTCAGGTCATTGTATGTTTTACCACAAGTGATATTAGTATATGCCCCATGAATGGAAATCTGAGATGAGGGGAGGGTAGAGCTTTGTATTTGCTAACACAGATAAACATGTTTGCATCATGTGAAAACAGTTGTTATTGCTGAAGGAAGAAGAATAAAAAGAAAAATACTTTAGCTGTGTTGCCATGTGATCTGATAATGGACCAGCAAAGCAGCACATGTCACAGGGTTTCTCTTTTTTTGTCAAGGTACAGAAGGAAGGACGCTAACAATGGGTGAGCTTCTCTAGTTCTGTTTTTCTCTTCAAAAACAACAGGGACACTAATTTAAAAGTGAAGGAATGCTTAATTGTTGACAAGTGCAATGTTTCCAGGCTTGGGTTAAACTACAAATATATATATATATATATATATATATATATATATATATATATATATATATATATATATATAAATGGGAAAGATTGAGACAATATTTTTCACATCCAAGTAGTACAGTATATGCTGTTAGATGATCTTGTCTTCCAGCAAAGTTGTACATGGGTAAAACTTATACAGGATATAAACATTTTGCATCCTGTCAGTGCAGTGGTTTCTAATGTGAAATTTGTGCATTAGTCAGACATAAAGGGTCTGTGGTACTTAGTGAGATGGGCAATACACATGCCTAGAGATGGAAATAAAATATGATTATAGAGCAGGCTATTTTTGAAATATAGAACCAAAAAGCAAAGCAGAAAGAACAGCAATGAACATCAATAATCAGGCAAATACTATGATAAACATAGTCAAAATACTCAGAAATAAAGTAAAATCCTTTAATGAAATCACATTTAAGCCCTTTCATCCTTAAAGTAGTCAGGACTTCATCAGAACTCAATAAATCAAGAAACTTGTAGTGCAGCATTAAATAAAATAAAAATTCAAGATTCCATATGGTCAAAATTGCACATAACATCACAACATTTTCTAGTATAGTTACCAAATAGCCTGCAGACTTAGGTGTCAATTGAAAACACAGTAAGACACTAGGGGAAACTAATGAAAACTCCATATACTATAAGAAAGCAGTTAAAGAATGGCTGAGAATTAAAGGGTCCAAGAATATTAGCTACAATATTTTTTGGTGATATTCATCCTGCTGCACTCCACCAACCTCTGCCCTCCAGAGCAGACGACTGAATCTATTTTTCAAAGTCACTAAGAAACATAGAATCTAGCTGTGTAAACAGAATTACTGGATACTTTCTGAACATCAGTTTGTGAACATCCTCACATGGAGAAAACACCCACGTCTGCAAAAACAGAAGCAGATTTACAAAATAACTGCACAAATGAGTCATGACACAGACATACACGGAGGTATTGCATAAGACTGTCAGGGTGAGTAATCAGATGAATGGCTTGCAAAGGCATCCTTTGTATTGTATAAGGGGGAACAGTTTCACTGACAATATTATAAAACAAAGCAAAGCAGTGCAGTGAAGCTGTTAAACTAACAAAATGGAGTAAGGGCCAGTGTAAATGAAAGTGTGCAGTGAAAAGCTAATATATGCATAACAATGAATGTGCAATGGTTCATATTCATAACATATCACCTTTACAGATTGGATGGGATTAAACCTGTAGCATTAAACAATATACATTACAGCAGACAATAGGAACACAAATATAAGAAAATGTATTTATTTATTTATTTAACATTTGTTTTACCAGGATAGTCTGACTGGACAGCTAGTGCCCATTTTCAGCGGAGTCCTGGGGAGAAAAGCTCCAAGAAGTTACAGTTGAAATACATAGGTTGTTAAAGATTAACATTAAGTAGAATACTAATATTTTAGGCAGGCATGACAGTTGAATGCAATAATAGTAGTCAGATACCAAGAGGTAGGAAGTTAACATGTAAAAGGCAGAGACAGTTAAATGCAAACAGACAAATGCAATACAATCAATATGCCTAGAGAAATGGAAATGCACTATTAGAAGTTCGCTAGGTTGCCAATAAAATACTTAAATAATGGTTTCATGGTGATTCCACAGGTAACCATGCCACTGACTAACCTGCATACCACTATATCAAAAACCATGTATGTTACTTAAGCTTATGCATTCATTAGTGTCCTCAACCACATTATTACTAGTCTGTGTAGTCACAGTCAAGCATGCAGCAACAGATCCAACACTCATGGTTAATCAGTTTCAGCTGTGACCTGCCAACATAAAGTCATAGAATGACATAATGTAGCTTTAAAAGCAATGTATTTATTAGAAAGCATAGTGCATTGAAATAAATACATTCTACAAATATCTCTGAATCACTCATAAACTGCACTGGTAGGAGCACAACTTGTATCTAAAAAAGGTATGTACTGACATCACTACTGTCATGAGAGTTCAACCAGTGCTATGTAGTGCTCTAAAACATCTTAGATACAGAATTACCAGATTAAAGAATTCATAAACATTCAACTTACATGAGTGTCATTACATCTGAATGGGGCAACCCATCCAAAAATTTAAGAAAATTTGATCAGCCTCCATGTCTGAATGCCATCCATTCACAGTTTTTTTTTTTTTTTTGCTTGATCTGTCCATTATTATTGACAAGCCAGCCTTGGTGCCCTGTCAGTACCAGGTCTACCAACTAACACCTTGCCTCCCTGGATTTTTGTCTGTTATTGCTGGAGCCAGTCATGGGTCTCTTGTCTTTCAGGGGCATGGCATATGGAAAAATGCAAGTTGGGGGGATAGGTAGGTATGTAATGTGAGCAAGCAACATATCTCCCTGTTTCCACAGTATGTTAGCCAGGACCACAATTCCCTCTGCCAGGCATGCCTCCTACCAGCTATATCCCAGGTTTCTACCAAGGATCATTGTAAGGAGACACCCACCCCCTCCCCCGAGATAGGCATGCCCATCCATTCCCTTGCTGCTCTGTCAGTCATGACAGCCACACATCAAACCTGGGTCTCCTGGGATTTAGTTAGGGCTTTATCCCACTATGCCAAAGAAGTGATTCATTTATTCATTTAGATTAAAACTGAACAGTGGTGTGTCACCACAATCCATAGCTTCCATGCTTTTCTATGATGTGTTCAGGTATCATTTGTGTAAGTGATTATGGCAGCTATCAAACTTGATATTTTGCTACTTGTATTGTTGTGTTTTAATGTCTGATGTGGACAGTATTCACTTGTTTCAACAGAAAGGCTACTATGCAGCATGGACAACTTTGTATTCTGGGTTCTGCCACATGGGTGCTGTCATAATGATAGGTCTGAGATATACAGTGACACTTTTCTTGTACTAAGATGTCCAAGGATGGGGGGGGGGGTGCTACTCTGCTATGTCATTCTTGTTACAGCTGCTGCTATTATCTCTGGCTGAAAGTAGATGTGCTGGTGCTGTTTAAGACAGGATCATCTCTGTTCCTGAAATATTTTTTGCAGCATGGTAATTGATAGACATTTTGCTAAACTTGTCAGGTGCCTACTGCAGTGTCCCTCCTGAGATGTTAAACCACCTGAATCATCTCTAAAAGACCAAATTCATGTTTACCAAAAGCCCTGAACTACCCATGGGTGAAACAATAAAGATATCTGTTAATATATGTGGATGCTGCACTGGTGTCACTAGTCAATGTTCAATGGGTATCCTGCATTATACTGCAATGCATCATATAATAGTTGTACACAGAATGAGTTATGCACAGCAATTTCCAAACTTTTTTGACTAGATGTTACTCTGGAAAATCAATTTACTAAAACTAGCCATAAAGATCAGATTTTTTGTATACAGGCATCATGCACAATTAATATCCAATGGAGGGTACATGCACATCTGAAAGTTCAAATAATCACAAAACTTAAGTTAGTCCAATAACAGGTATTACATCAATTTCTTTGTTACAATGACTTGGTGATTACTGTTAATATATTGAGCAAACATGTTTGATATAAGGCCAGCTACAGTACAAACCACCTAGCAATTCAGATTAAAGAAAGGTAACTCTTCCTGTTGTTGTAAATATCTTTTGGGGACAGTACCTTAAATGTAACATGTATACAATCAATGGACCCTATAATGGGATGACACAGAACACACACATGGTCTAAGCTGACTCTTGCTGTACTATGGGAATCATATATGCTCATGTATGATCTTCCACTTTTTGAATGGTCACATTAACGAACTTAGCCAGTAGTCTTTGTGAAAAGACTGAGCAATACCTCAATAGTATATCGGTTGATTCTGAAACAGCTGGGAGCCAGGGAGTTTGCTAGTGGCACTTACTGTGAGAGCGGTTTGTGTGACTCATACAGTCTGAAAACCAGATTCAGTGATCAGTGAGGATACTTTTACCCACACTGTTGTGTAACCATTAAATTGCTGGAAAAAAGTTTGAGGGGGTCTCCTCCCATATCAGAAGTATGGATGGGTATGCCCACATGCATAAAAAGTAGTTACATTTCACTGAATGTAGTCTATTTCAGGTGTTCTTCAGTAACTCATTGTCTACTCGGAGGCAGTTAGTGATCTTCTGGTCATTAGGACCAGGCTAAGTACGTTGCAGGCAACACTGTGGGCATTGCCAAGGAGCTCATCACAGCTGACGGGACCTTGTATCATCTGGATTAACTAATTTATGGTTAGCAATACTTTTGTTCCCCGGTTTCACTACTGGTTACATTATGTTTGCAGGCATCACATTTGCTTGAAATAAAAACACTTGAGCATACATCCTTGAAATTAATTTAGTCAATGAGCAATCTTCTTGAAAGGAGAATACTTGAAATAAATCATTTTAAACTCACAAAAATATTAATTTGCACATTCTGTAAGAAAGTAAGCCAAGTTTAAACACGTGTTTTTGCATGGTTAAGCATCCATAACACCATGCACTTACCACACCATGCAGTACCACAAACTCCTTAACATATATTTCCTAATTTTAAAAAAGTACCTTTTTTTGCTTTCTCCAAAACTATAATTTAGGAGAATAAATAAAAATAAATGAATATGATGTATGTATGTATATATATATATATATATATATATATATATATATATATATATATATATATATATATATATATATATATATATATATATATATATATATATATATATATATATATATACATACATACATATATATATATATATATATATATATATATATATATATATATATATACATATATATATATATATATATATATATATATATATATATATATATATATATATATATATATATATATATTTATATACACACACACACACACACACACACACACACACACACACACACACACGGGTCTACTTTGTTTCACTGAAGGCTCATTTCCCTGAATTTCATTTCACCCTGACCAAATCACTGAAAGTTCAAATTACTGAAAACGCATTTCACTGAAATGAAGTACTGGCACTGTGTAGAGTGCTGCCCCTTTTCCCCACTGTAGTGCGATCCTGGACTTAGTATATATAGTTAGGGGGTGTGGGTGAAACCCTGCACCTAGTTTGGATTTATATTATATTTCACGGAAAGCTTCAAAACAATGCATTTTAAACCACAGACATGCATACTTACAACACCAATGGTTAACTCTTTCTTTAATCTATATAAACACAACCTGGATGCAGACAAATTATCAGTGCTATCAAAGGGTCTGAGTTTTCTGCCTTCTGCAGTGGCAGACATCACTAAGACATTAGCAGAGGTAAAGTATTTTACAAAGACATTAAATTTAAATGTTTTATATGGTAATAATGTAATGATGAGGGCTCTGGACATAGTTTTACATTTTCAATTCTAAGAGTAATTGACAATAATATAAGTGGGGGTAATATTAATGATTTTACTGAAAAGGAAGGATTTAATTGGATTTTATGCTTAGGGGCGCATATTTTACCTGGTTTGAATGGCTATGTATCTTTAAAGCCTTTACTGAAGTAAAAACACAAAAGTCTGATTGTCATCATGTGACCCCTTTGATATTATATAAATGGTAGATAGTATTTTTTCTTTGATACACCTGAAGAAGCCTTGTTTAAGGCAAACATTTTTACTACAGTTTTTTAAAGTTGTTTATGTCCAATAAACCACTTTATTACCAGCTTCTCATGGTTCCAGTGACTTCTATTTTACTTGTTTATATTCTATAACTTGTAGGAAGTAACATACTCAGAGCGTCAAAGAAATATGTGTCCGTTTTTAATTACACAAGGATGTCATTAAGCAATGTTAAATAAGCAAATATGTTTCAAGCAGTTGTGATTCCTTCTGACAAATTGTAATACAGGTTTGAAATACCTGTCTGCTGATGTATGTAGCTTAGAAAAGAAATCAGTGTAAATGAAATTCATGAAAATGGACATGTAAACCCATTACTGATTGTTGTACTGAATGCTTGAAATTCAGTGTCATGTTTACTTTCAGCAAGGATGACTGTAGTTACCCTTTGAAGTGCCATATAATACTTGCAGAATAGTACTTCAATGCCTATCTGTACATATGGAGTAAGGCACACGGTGATCAGTGCATCAAAATAGGATGACTTTCACATACTTTGTCTTAAAATAAAATTTGATGTAAAAAAATGTAAAAACACTCAAACATTTTCATGCAATAAGAGTGCTTTAATTTGAAGCAGATACAACCATATAAGGTCATAGGATCCTAGGATATTACTAAGCTATCAACCTGGAAGTCAATTTAAGCCTAGCTGTTTTAACCCTATATAGTACTGTAGGGGTACTAGTCAATACTGCTGAAGATTGCATTTAGTGATGACTTCCCACATCCAGGTGGGTTGTGGGCGCTATCCCGAGTAAGAATTTACAGCGCCCCATCCACTCACCCAGATTCCTCTTGAACAGTGTCATAGAGGTGCTCTGTTTCAAATGAATTTGTAGCCTGTTCCAAAGATGTGGCAGCTGCTGGGAGATAAATCTGTCCCTCCAGCATGTCCTATTTAAGTCACAAGCCATATTAAAGTCACTGGAAATGGTAGACCTAGACCAATTTGATTTATGGATATGCAGTAAGTTTATTAGGTTTTGCTCTTGGGTTGCTCTGTAGGCCAGGCATAAGTCATTCCTAAGAAGTCCATATGATATGGAATATAGTGACAAGATTTTAGTCAGTCCATGTAAGACACATGCTGGAGGCCCTTGATCTTCTTCATTAGAAACCTCTGAGGTCTCATTAATTGCTATAGGTACTTAGTACAGTACATAGCAAATGGGGCGTTATACTCAATTATGGACTAGGTAAGTGCTGAGTATAAGGGGGGTTATAGCTGCTTTTCCTCTCGAGGTGATGCCTTTACATATCATTTTACAGACTAAGTAATTTGCATGATATGATTACCTAAAATACAATGAAATAAAACTGGTTTTGATTTATAGCTGCAGTTGATCCCTGCAGAGCTGTTTTCCTATGGTGGGTAATCCAGTCATATTCATGCAATTCCTTTTATTGAGAGATATTGCCACCATGTCTTCTTTATGCTGTTAGCTCAGCAGCCATAAATCTGAAATTATCAGAATCAGGTCAGTAATATATCTTAACAATGCATTAATTCATATATATATATATATATATATATATATATATATATATATATATATATATATATATATATATATATATATATATATATATATGTGTATATATATATACATATATAAATAATTGTGCAAGCCATAGCTCGGATGGGTAAAATGTGATATTTTCACTTATACAATAGTTCTTTTAATGAAGCAATATAATTCAGTTCTATTACCTATTGGTATCGGTTAAAAAGTTCTAACACTAAATGTGTTAAGGACCCTTTCAATGTGGAACTTTCAGGAACAATAACATTTTAAGACTCCAAATGAGGAACATTCCTCGAAATGAGGTACACTTGAGAGGTATGGTGCAGGCTCTGGTGGTTAATTATGCTGGACAACACCTGACACAGACCAGATAATGTAAACAAACAAAAAAAAGTATTTCTTATAGGTCAGAGGATGTGTAAGAAATAGTGAATGGTCAATATGCTTGCAGTTAATACATTTGTGGTAGGGGAAAGTTCCAGTTTTATCACTGTGATGATTATTCTGACCAGTCTATAACAGAACAAATAAGGTCCTTTTATAAACAAAAGTTAGGCTTTGTAGAAATATCAGTTGCCTCCTTCATCCGTTAGGTAAGAGTTTATAGTGAATACTCCCGTTTCAATTAATCAGTGTGTGGTTATTTGGACATAAAAGAAGCAAAAATGTGGGAGGCCAGCACTTAGTAAAATGATACTCCCAAGATGGTAAAATACAAAAGCATTTGCCCAATGTGGGGGCAAGCCCTTACTCCCCAAAACTGTACATATACCTATCTCAAGATGGTGCAAACTCTTAGAAAAAGGGAGAAAGTAAAGAAAATGCAACAGTCATCTTCTCAAAGTCCAACTACCATAATAAGATTCCAGAGATCTATTAGTGATGACATTCTAAGAATCAGTCAATTGGCCAATGACAATTGAGTTCCTTTTAGATGACCATTCCATTTATTCTTAATAATGTTATAAAGACAAGGTTTATCTATTGAACATATTACTGGGACACATGCAGTCCTACTTTCAACTGAACTCCTAGTATCAGTGTGTTCCAGAAAATATGATTTACCTAAATTACTTGTGCTATGACATACCAAATTTTTGTTACCTCAGTAAAAACAAAGTCTCTTATAAAAACAAAAAAGGCACTAGATCAAGCTGTAATTTATTATCAAACTTGTGCTTAGAATTTGTCCTTTGAGGACATTTCTATGAATGTGTGATGAAGGTATATATCCAAAAGGATAATAAGTGTATTTCAACTCATCATCTACTCTCTTGTACTGGCAAATGTTGTAGGTCCGAATGGAGAGATGAAAAGTCAGCAAGCAAAGGAGAGTAGTAGTGCTGAAATTGAATTCATCCTCAAGTCTTGGTGAGTACCTTTGTGAGGTGGACCCTGTTTTCACAAAATCTCACCAAGGTGACACTGATATATAGACTTAATTTATATAGCATATATCATGGACAGAAGTACATCAAAAACTAAAAAAGATAGCTGGGTGAACATGACCCTGGATAAAAAAGTGCTGAATCCTGGTAGGCTCACTGGTGCCAGGACTGGAAAAGGTGACAGTGTAGAATCCTCCAAATATAGAAACATTCCTACAATGGGCCCGGGCCCAAGGGGAGGATGGCCCCCCTGTTGTAAAAGGAAGTAACAGTCCACAAAAATCAAAAAAACTGAAAGGCCAAAGAAGAACCATAAAGACAATAAAGTGGACTATTGAAGATAAGAAAGAAATTATGTATTGTTATTATTATGCAAAAAGCTCTGAATTTCCAGACACAAGATACATACAACGATTAAGAGAGAAATTAGAGGAAAGAAAAATATTTCCGCAAGAAAATCTGTCAGAAGCTTCAAATGAAAATTTGTGTTCATTGATACAACAGATTTGTGAAATACAGTATATACATATATATATATATATATATATATATATATATATATATATATATAAATATATACATATATATATATATATATATATTAATATATCAATAAATCTTGGTCTGCTTGGAAAAAGAAGCATCTGAGGAAGTGTGAAAAGATAATCAACAAAACCAAGAGATATTTGAAAAGTATAAAAAAGAAATATGGACATGGGAAGGAAAGAGAGATTTGATATGATGCAATATTTATGCAAAACAGAAAGTCAAAATGTAAAGACGGCAGCCACAAGATATTTGAAAAGAAATAGAGGCAAAGGCATCCAGCTATGGAAGATTTCACAATAAAAAAAATAATATCACAAAGATGGAATGTAGAAAAGAAGATCAGTAAAGTAGAAGTTAAAAAAAATAGAAGTTAAAGTTATGGCGTGCCTGCAAAGTGAAGGATTTGATATAGAAGGTCTAACACAGGTTACATCACAGCAGGATGGAGTGAGTCCCCAATGCAGGAAGAAATGGGAAGATCAGGAAACATCTGAAGAAGAAATATGGTATGGGAAAGAAAAATAGATTTAATATGGTATAATATTTATGCAAAGGAGAAAGCAAAACTAACCAATACAAAAAGAGCAGCACCAAAGATATTTGAACAGAAATACAGACAAAGGAATCTGGACATGGAAAACTTTACAATACAAAAAATAAGAAGACAAAGAGGAAAAGCAGAAAAAGAGATTAGTAATGTAGAAGTTAAAGAAATAAAAACTGCGGTTATGGAGTACCTGCAAAGTGAAGGATTTAGTGTAAAAAATCTAATTCAGAAAGCACCACAACAGAATAGAGAAATGCATATCGAAATTAAGGGGAAACCAGTGGAACAGGAAGCAATTGGTCAGATGCCATATGAAGATAAATGGAGCCTTCCATAGGAACCCAGTACAAACATACACAAAGTCAGACAGCAAGGAAAAGAACAGGAAACTGTGGAAACTGATGCAGTCAGTGTTGAGGAGTGATAGACCAGTGAGTTCCCATATGATAGAGCAAAAGACAGCACAGGTTAAAACTGATGAGACTGTGTCACAGGAATATGCTATAGAACCTTCTATAGAATGCCCACAGGAATTGGAAAGCAAGGGATGTGCCCTCAGTTTGGAAGAAAATGAGCTAAGAGAAGAAATTGCTAGATATAATAGACATGGACAGATATATCAAGATCAATGAAAGAAATAACTGCAGAAGGTTAATAAAAGCCAAGAAGTAAGAAGTCTGAAAAAAAACAAATGAACACAGTAACTAGGACTGTTCATAGAGATCCATGCAATATAACAGACGTAAACAGGATATATTACTGTGGAACTAAATTAATAACTGATAAAGTTCTACCACAACAACACAGGGTGGTGAGGGAAAGGAAGGGGAAAATTGAATACCATCATGGAAATATTGAAAAGAGAAAATTATAAAGGAATCAAGACAATAAGTGTCACTGTTAGAAGACTATAGAAGAGGGAATAGATCAACAAAAATACTAAGAAAGATAGATTTGATAAAAACAATGCACAATATTAGAACAGATCAGGACCCATTATGCACTATCGCAAATAACAAACTAAAATTTTCACCACTGGAAGAAAAACTTAGAAGATACAAAGATAAATATAAAGGAAAAGTGCAAAATAAGCAACTTATTGATGACCCAAAAAAGTTTTGTTGAGAATTGGGAAACAAGGTAAAAAGAATTGAAAGACTACCAAAAAAGAAGAAATAGATACATTTTGTTGAAGTATCTATCAAGATGCTGTGGAACATAGCAAAGATGCTAAATGGATGGAAGTAAATGAAAGAATAAGAAGTTTAAAGGTACAGGATATGAAATGGGATGAAGTAACAGCTAGAGAGACTGAAACAAAGTTAAGAAAAGCCTCTAATTGGAAAACCCCAGGCCCAGATGCAGTACCTAATGCCTGGTTAAAAGTATTAATATCTTTGTACGAAGATTTAGCCATGAGTAAGAATTATTTATATGCACACCCAGAACAGACACCAAACTGACCAACAACAGGCAAAACAATGCTCCTACTTAAGAGTGAACCTGCAAGCGACCCTAAAAATTATAGACCAATGACTTGCCTTTCGACGACGTATAAACTATACATGGGAATTGATGCCGACACAGTTTATAGTTATTTAGAAGAAAACTCAATTATGGCAGTAGAAGAAAAGGGCGATAAAAGAAAGTCATACTGGTTCATAGGATGGTACTAGGCTATCGGCCCTAGGGCCTGTACAAGCCTAACTATAACAATTCCCTGGCTATTTCTTCACACAATATTTACTTTCCTGGACCCCTGTCTAGCAGGGCAACTGACATGATCCCCGGGGTAAATTTCCTATCTCCTATCAAGTTGTCAAGGTCCCTTTTGAAGAGGTCCAAGGAGGTGCTCTGCTTGACATAAATAGGCAGTCTATTCCAGAGTATGGGGAGTCTCTGGGTCAAGAACCTATCCCTCCAGCACGTTTCATTCATTGTGATGACAAGCTTTAGGTCTCTGGCACATGTGGCTCTGATGGATTGGGATTTCTTTAAGTGTAGCATGTCCAACAGCTCTGGGTTTGACACGGCCTTGTATGTTAAGCAGAGATCACCTCTGAATAGACGATATGCGAAAGGGTATAGCTGGAGTTTTTTTAGTCGGTCAGCATAGGGCATCTGCTTTAGGCCTCTGATTCTTTTAGTGAGGTGTTTCTGTGGCCTTTCCAGTTATTGCAGATGTCTTGTTTGGTACATACCAAATGGGGCGTTGTACTCTATGATGGGTCTAATAAGGGATGAGTACAGTGGGACAATGACCTTTTTTTTTTTTGGATGAAAAGCCCTTAGTGATTAGGTGTGCCACATAGAAGGATTTCCTGACTGTTGTGATGGTGTGGTTATCGAAGGTGAGACCATTGTCCACCTATGTTCCTAAGTCTCTTATATGAAACAAAGGATCATTTGTTGTTAAATAAAGTCATAGTGGAGAACTGTAAAAAGGGGAAGAATCCAAGTATGGCATGGACTGACTACAAAAATACATTTTATAGTATTTCTCATTCATGGGTAAAAGACTGCTTAAAAATGTATAAGATACACCCCACACTGATCGAATACATTACAGTGACCATGAAACAATGGCAGACCACTTTGCAATTAAGCCATGATAAAGGACAAATTGTTATCCCAGGGATAAAAATTCAAAGGGGGATATTCCAAGGTGACTCTCTGTCACCATTACTATTCTGCCTTGCCCTTAATCCATTAAGATGTTTACCCAACAGCTTAGGCCATGGCTCTAATCTGGCTCTTAGAAAACAACAAAATATAAAGACTTCTCACCTTTTCTTTGTCAATGATTTAAAATTGTATTGCTCATCAGATGAGGAACTGAAAGAAGAACTGCAAGTGGTCAAAACCTTTTCAGATGATATAAGAATGTCATTTGGTCTTGATAAATGTGCAAAAGCAACCTATAATGCAGGAAAACTGCAATGCCAGGAAAACATCAGTTTAGGACAAAAATGTGTTGGATAGATTAGATAGAAAAACAAGAAGGATGCTTCATGCTCACCAAATGATTTATAAAAATCAGTGCATATCAAGATTATATATTCCCCGTTCCGAAGGAGGGAAGGGCCTCCTTGAAATTGATTATATATATAGATCTTCAATCGTGGGACTCCACACATATCTGCTGACCTCAAGACCCAAACATAGTGAAATTTTTGAAACATGAGGAGAATAAATCTAAGATGACTTCTCTGCTTAATCTAGCAGAAGCTTATCGGTGTCAAGCAGGAATGGAAATCAAACCAGAAGTAGATAAAAATCAGGCAGGAACTGAATGCGCCAAACAATAAAAGAAAGAATATAAGCTGAAGGATCAGGTGAGAAGGCAAGAAATGTGGAAGAAGCATAAATATAGTTGCAAATATAGAAAACTTCTGGAAGAACCTCATGTTGATCAGGAATGATCACAGGAATGGTTAAGGAGAAGCAAATTCAAACCAAGAGATGAAAGGTAAATATTGATGGCCCAAGATAGTGGGCTGCGTACAATTTGGTTTATAAAGACCATTGAACATGTGGGAGAAACAGACAAATGTAGCTTTTGTAAAACTGAATTGGAAACAGTTGAACACCTCATTGCTGGTTGCGACATACTAATGACAGAAGGACTGTATACTGAAAGACATAATAATGTGGCAAGACTGTTGCACTGGTGATTGTGTAAATATTATGCTAGTGAAGTGACTGAAAAACACTGGAAACATGAGCCACAAAGCATCATAGAAATGGAAGAAGTTTACATCACATGGGATCATCCATTATGAACAGTTCAAAAGAGAATTTCTAGAAAACTGGATATAGTGGTCCAAGAGAAGAAGACAAGAGCAGCATTGGTCATTGAAATTGCCACACCCAGTGACTGCAGTGTCTTGCGTACACAGAGACACACAAAGTCATAAAATATCAAGATTTGCAGGCAGAAATGAGAGCAATGTGGAAGAAAGATACCCAGACAGTTCCAATAATAGTAGGAGCAATGGGTCTTATAAAAAAGAATTTGCAATTGTTTTTAGACATGTTACCAATACATGTAACTCCATACGAACTGGAGAAGGAGTCATTACTGGAAAAATTGCAGGTGCTGCAAACAGCACTACTAGCTGACATTAAAGATTGAAACAATACTAATTTCATGAACTTATGGCTGACACTACTGGAAACAGAGGACTGGTTATGTCTTTAAACTCTGCACAGACAGTAATTTGAATTTCAGTACCTATAGTGTTTTTGAAGATGTTGGTTTGGTGGCTAGTACCTTGACTGAAGATATCCAGAAAGCACAATCAATTCTGGACAGACTAATTACTTTTTCTGCTTCATCTCAGACTACAGTATCTGGTTTAAAACAAAATGCGAGTAACCAGAAAGCTTCAACTGACAGTTCCGGTAGTGACTCTATCGTCATTGCAGCAGGTGTGTTGGATTATGGTGATTCGTTTTTGAACATAAACTTAGTTAATCCTTTTGCCTCTTTGGAAATGTTAATAATAACACTCTAATGTTTATGGACACTAACAAAGTAAATGGAAGGGTATCTAACTGGAAGTCAAATATCTTTCATTTAGAGAAAAAGTTGAAAATTAATTGAAATTATGCTCATTAGAATTTAACAACTTTTACTTACAAACATGTGTAGAGAGGAAGCAAGTGCCATTGGGACTCAGATGTTATCGGTTCTCAAACGGCACTAACCAAACTGACTGTATTCACTGAATTAGTCTAACAACACAGGAATAGAAGCATTAAAGTTGTTGGTTAAACACAATTTTAGTCAAATTGAGTTGTTAAAATCAGAAATTAGAGATTTAAACAACTGTATTGTTAATTATGTTAATTTTTGTTCTTACAAAGCTATGTATGATGGTATAGAACCTAAATTACAGAGACATATGGCTAGTTTAACTAGCAGAAAATGAAACAAGTTAGCAAGAGATTCTTTGGCTTATGCAAATAATACAGCTTTTCTATTAAATACTAAGAAGGGTATATTTGACACAAATAATGAACAAGAGGCAATCATTAATAATAATGACAGGAATAGCAATAATCAGAACACTAAAGAAGCTATTAACATCAGTGTCATGAGTGATGCAGGAGAAGGTACTAGCACCAATACAAACAAAGTGCAGGGCCCCAATAATCCTTTTTTCTTGAAGTCACCAGAGACAAACAACAATGGAGGGAAGATGAAAGGGAAGGGGAATGTGGGGAACAAAAGGAAAGGGAAATACCAGAAGAGGTAATTCCCTTATGTAAGATTTATAATTTAAGTGATTTAGTGCTAAATGACGTTCAACAAAAAGTACTAGAAAATGGTTCATCTTTTGTTCCCCCAGCCAAGGCACCGCTAATAGACACTATACTAGACTTAAAGTTATAGGTCAGGAAATTAAATGTAAGTTATGCATTTGAAGGGGTTGAACAAAGGGACAATGGAAGTTGTAAGAAACCTAGTAACATTAATCCAAAATTGATGCCCACGTTAAATGCATTTAATGAACTGTGTGAGAAACATTGTAGGGAAGTTTGCAACAATTGTAAAACATTCATAACAGACAGTAGTAACAGGAATATAAGGAAAATAACTTATTGGGACAGGAGAGAGATGGAAATTTTGGTTGATTTTAGAAAAAGTAAACCGTACTGATTTATGAAAGCCGATAAAGGGAATGGATTGGTCATCATGAAAGTGACAGACTATCAGTCCTGTATAAATGAGCTTTTAAGTGGCAAAAAGAATTACCAACTGGTTACTAAAGACATGGTTCGAAAAAAAAATTCCAACATAGACAACCAGTTATTGGAATTATTAAACAAAATTATATCAATTTGGTCACCTATGAGTTTCTTTATATTGAATAACATATGTTGGAAGTGCTGTTTGGAACTCCAGAAATTCACAAGAATTCCACCCATTCACCCTTTAGGCCTATTGTTTCTGCAAAGAAAAGTAAAACTGTTACTATTTTTCATTATTTAGACCACTTATTAAATCCTTTGGTTGTCAGGACTCCTTATTTTTTGAAAGACTCCTGGCAATGTTTAGATCTATTAAAAAACTATTCATTCAAAGGTACAGAATCATTACTAGTTACAGTTGATTTTGTTTCCTTATACATTTCTATAGACCAAAAAATGGGAGTTGAAGCTGTTAGTTTTTTTGGTATTACATACTACCTATGGTTACGTCATGGCTCAGTCCATCTGTTTATTATTGGATTTGGTTCTAAGGAATAATTTCTTTTTGTTTGATGGCAAGATTTACAGTCAAACTTGTGGGGTGGCTATGGGTGCCAAAGTAGCACCTGCTTTTTCCAATTTAGTATTGAGTTGGTGGGAATTGTCCTTTCTGTCCAAACTAGAAAGGTTCAAGTATGTCTCATATATAGAAGATTTATGGATGATTTGGTGTTCATTTGGAATGGTCCTGCTGAGGAATTACATTTATTTTTGGATGACATCAACAAACACATGCTCGGACTTAAACTTGTGGTGAGAGAAGTTGGCACGAATGTGCACTTCTTGGATTTAGACATTACTATGGATGCCAAAGAAAAGAGATTTACTAGTATGGTGTATAGGAAGGAAACTTACACCAATAACTTTCTTCACTTTGAAAGTGGACATCCGATGTTTATGAAGTTGAATTTAGTCCAAGGGCAAATTATACATCTCATCAGGATCATCACAGAAAAGGACAAATCTATACTTGAAGCAAACAAATTAATTTTAATGTTTGGTCAGAGGGGGTTACCCACATGAAAAGTTAAAGAGCATTTTGGAAGAAGTTCTGTTGGCCAGAATGGACAAATTCCCACCTATCTTAATAAGTGGGTTTACTCCTAAGAACAGTGTTAATATTGATAAAAAGATGGACTGTGCCTTCTCTGTTCTGATTAGTTTAGATTCCCACAGGGTTAAACAAGTAATTTCCAATTCCTGCAAAGTGGCTGTAGGCAACAGTGATTTAGTCAGAGTTTTAGGTGACTACCCTAATTTAATTTATAAGAAAGTAGTTAGTGTCAAATCTATTTTAGAAATTGGCGGACACAAAAGTATTAGGAGGGCTTGTGGGAACTATCCTTTCATGACTGCAAACAATATAGATTCTTCCAAAAATATATTTTTCTCATATTTAAAAATGGTGACTAGTAAAGCTATATTTAATTGTAAACGTTGTGGAATAGTTTATCTAGCAATTTTTTCCACCTGTCATATTTTTATGTAGGAAAAACAGTGAGAACACTTTACAAAAGGATTTATGAACAACGTCTGGCTATTAGAAATAATGATGTTAACAATGCTTTAGCCAAACATGCTATGGAATGCCTTAATTTTAAGAAATTTGCATTTTCTGTCTTGGATTTTATTGATTTGTCACCTTTTGTAATGAAATACAATAATGCTCTAGAGATTAAAGAGTTAAAATGGCAAGTATTTATTAAAGCTGATCAAATCCCTGGGTTGAATGGCACTTGAAATGTGAAATGCCTTTTAAATGATAGATCATACTATTAATACTAACTTTTATTAGAAGAGAAATTATATATTTGAGTTCAAAAGCACAATTATATATATGTGTATATATATATATATATATATATATATATATATATATATATATATATATATATATATATATAGTTTTTGCAATATGCATATATTTATTTAAGTGTATATACATAATTGTTTATTAATGCCCTTGATATGAATGGTTGTTATTTCCATAATTTAACTATAGAAGAATACAGGGCTTTAAATGAATTACAGAGTCTACATTCTTTAATCATAAAACAAGCAGATAAAGGGGGCAGAATTGTCCTTATGGATAAAGATTTATACATCAATCAGATGAATACTTTGTTACTAGATACCTGTATTTATCAAGTTTTGACTAAACCAGCTGTGAATGCGATCATTGATAAAGTCTCTTTCCTGATTTTTGATTTATTGATCACAGGATTAATTGATGAATCCCTTTTTAATTATTTTTCAGTACAGAAACCCTTGATTCCAAGGATATATGGCCTACCCAAAATTCATAAACATCCCACTGTCCCTCCTACGCATCCTAACGTATCAGGAGCAGGATGGTGTACTGAGCCCCTATCTATTTATGTAGAAGGCAGTTTGCATGAATTTTTGAGTGGTTGCCACAGTTCTTAGAGATACAAAGATGTTTTTGCAGCGACTGTATGATAGGATGGAAACTATTGATTATGATGAAGAGTTTGTGTTTCTTACCATGGATATTGAATCTCTTTTTATGAGTATCCCTAACATATGGGGGATTGAGAAAATAAGGGAATTTCTTAACATAGATAAGAAGCTTACTACAAATAAGATTTTGTTAATTTGTGCGTTGTTAGAGATTATACTTGAAAATAATGTTGTAACCTTTCAAGACCAGTTCTTTCTATGGGCACTTCATGTGCAAATAGCTACGCCAACCTATCTTTGGTATGTTGGGAAGAACAATACATCTTGTCTACCTTGAACCCTTTTTATGATCATATTCTTTGGTATGTACGATTTGTGGATGATGTTTTTGTCTTGTGGAAAGGGCATGGCCTAAATATTAGTAGCTTTATTGATTATCTGCATAGTACTACAGATTTCTTGACATTTACTTTTAATTTTTCTGATACATGCATTGATTTTTTGGACGTCAGTGTTTCTAAAACTGATCTGAAGAAGCTAAAGACCAATATTTATTATAAACCCACAAGAACTAATGCTTGTCTCCACAAATCAAGTATGCATCCGAGACACATACCCAGGAACGTCCTTAAAGGACAGGTGTATAGAACTTTACATTTACACAACAGTGATGAAGATGCTGCAGTTGCTTTAGATAAATTAAAAATAGAATTTTTGAAAATAAGTTATTCCAGTTTTGAAATTACGAATGTGATATCAGATGCATGGAAACTTAGGTCAACGAGGTGTAAACCCTACATGAGTCCTTATGATATTGATATGAGAATATCTGATGAAATAGACACGGATAGGAATAAGTTTAGAGTAGTCTTCCGATTCGCAAGTGACATAAACAAATACACAGACATTATAAAGAAAAATTGGCATTTATTACAAGAAATACCAGGCCTTGTTTCTACGATTGGTGTTACTCCAAATTTTAGTTTTAAGAACAATGTATCATTGAAACAACATCTTTGTAATAAAGAACACCAGACCCCAAGAAATAATTTTTCTAGTAGACAAGGTACTTTTCCTTGTAGGAATTGTACAGCCTGTCAATACATTTATACTAAGAATAAATATAACCATCCTACTAGACAGTTTAAATTGTATACGAATAATTATTATGACTGTAAGAATGCTGATGTTATTTATTTTTGTTTCTGTCAAGTATGTCATGCCTACTATATAGGTAAGACGAATAGGATTTTTAAAGACAGAATATTAGAGCACATAAGGGATATACAGAATCAGAAGCAGTCAAATGCTTTAGCTAACCATGTTTTAAACACAGATTGTACTCATTCCTTTAAATTTCTAATTTTACAACAAATACATAGGACAAATAGGGGAGGAGATATAGAAAATTATACTGAAGAATTAAAACAAAGATGGATTATTAAGTTAAACGCAGATAGATACCCTGGTTTAAAAATCACTTCAAACATGAACAAACTAATGAAAAACTTCAGAAAAATCGCACCTAGAAACAAACTGCTTTAATAACTTTAAACGCACTTTTTTTTGCAAACGTTTTTCGTCTTAGTCTATAGTAAAACTTCTTCAGAAAAAAAACAGTTCATTGCAAGTAGCCCTTATATAAATTAGATTGAAATTTTAAATCATGATGAAATTTAAAGTTATATTCACCTACATTACATTTCAAAAAATACATTAATAAAATACATCATAAAGACTGGGATAACTCTGATAAAAAATACCATTATTAAAAATTGTTAAACCTAAATAAGTTTTGACCATGTACACCATTAAGAAACTTTGAACATCTCATAATAAAGAACAACGATGGGGTGACAACCTTATTTATACTTAAATACCACATGTTCAATATTCAAAACTACATATATATGAAAAAATATATATGAAAAAATATATATATGTTTTATCAAAACTTGAACACCGATGCTTTCATATCAGTGTAGCAGTGTTCCGAACTGTTAGTGTATTCAGTCTAAGATGACGATGTCCGGAATACTATTCAAGTATCATGACAAGTGAGATGTATAACTAACCATGCCAATGGAAATGAATAATGAATATATTACTATTTCATGAATTCATTGATTTCAAAACTAAAGATGAATTATTTATATCGATCACTATTTTTAATATATGATAATAAGCCTCTGGTTTAACTAACTTACAAATTATGTATAATGACAGGAGTCCAGAAATTTTTTCCACATATTTTAAGAAGCGCTAAATATGCAAAAGTCTACAACGTAAAAATAATAATACTGATAAATTGATACCCTCCTGAAAGAATTTATGTTTACATTTAGATTGTATTTATTATCTATATATAAAAATTCATTTCTCATATGAGGGAAACCTTTCTTATATATAAAATCCAATAATATACAAATACACAAAAATTTAATGATGCATATAATATATTGCTTATAAGCTAAATATTTAAAATTATTAATTAATACTAACCATATGTAAATCCTTAAATTATTTCAGTACTTCCATATATAATATTATAAACTATTTATTATGAAATATTTATATATGGTAGTATACATAAACTATACTTTATCTTTCCAAACTCTTCAACTTTTAATAAACAACTGATGGAACATTTGTCATTAAGGCCTGGATATAAACATGCATTAAGCCTGATTTGCCACAAAAGTTCTAACTTTTCCAAAAATAGACCAATAGGTCCCCCTGTTGTGTTCGAATGCACCTGTTGTATAACTTTAAACTTAAATTTATGTTCAGGATTCATTTTATATATATAAGAAAGGTTTCCCTTATATGAGAAATGAATTTTTATATATAGATAATAAATACAATCTAAATGTAAACAAATTCTTTCAGGAGGGTATCAATTTATCAGTATTATTATTTTTACATTGTAGACTTTTGCATATTTAGCGCTTCTTAAAATATGTGGAAAAAATTTCTGGACTCCTGTCATTATACATAATTTGTAAGTTAGTTAAACCAGAGGCTTATTATCATATATTAAAAATAGTGATCAATATAAATAATTCATCTTTAGTTTTGAAATCAATGAATTCATGAAATAGTAATATATTTATTATTCATTTCCATTGGCATGGTTATTTATACATCTCACCTGTCATGATACTTGAATAGTATTCCGGACATCGTCATCTTAGAAGGAATACACTAACAGTTCGGAATACTGCTACACTGATATAAAATTATCGGTGTTCAAGTTTTGATAAAACATATATATATATATTTTCATATATATGTAGTTTTGAATATTGAACATGTGGTATTTAAGTATAAATAAGGTTGTCACCCCATCGTTGTTCTTTATGAGATGTTCAAAGTTTCTTAATGGTGTACATGGTCAAAACTTATTTATGTTTAACAATTTTTAATAATGGTATTTTTTATCAGAGTTATCCCAGTCTTTATGATGTATTTTATTTAATGTATTTTATTAATGTATTTTTTGAAATGTAATGTAGGTGAATATAACTTTAAATTTCATCATGATTCCAAAATTTCAATCTAATTTATATAAGGGCTATTTGCAATGAACTGTTTTTTTCTGAAGAAGTTTTACTATAGAGTAAGACGAAAAACGTTTGTAAAAAAAAGTGCGTTTAAAGTTATTAAAGCAGTTTGTTTCTAGGTGCGATTTTTCTGAAGATACCCTGGTTTAAATGGTTGCACCTCATTAGTTCCTTGCCTTAAGGCAGGGCATCTTAAACATTAATAATGCATATGGTTTTATTGTTTTATTATAGTTTATGTGTAATCATTTTTTATATATGTATGCATGTATGTGTGTGTTGTGTATGTATATAGATATATATACATATATATACTTATGTGTGTACTTATGTGTGTATGTGTATGTTTATATATACACTTGTGTGTATATTTTTAAATTTATGTCTTTTATTATAGATGTAAAATAATATGTGTACATGGTTTATGGACTTGAAAAAGAGTTGGAGAGTGTTTTTAAGGACTGCCTCGGTCATGTATTTAGTTGAGGTATTGCCCTCTATTAGCATTTACTGGATGATATTGCTTTAAGACTCTGATGTTATACTGATTGCCTAACTATTTAATCAGGTATTATTTGTATTAACATTGTCTGATGAAGCATCGTTAAGTTGTGAAAGCACTCACCTCTCTGTTCTTATTTTGTAATAAAGTTATTGTGTATAGTTTCCAGTGTGTAACTTGGGTGCTTTTATTTTTATTTTTATTTACTTTTGTGGGTCCGAGTTCACGTTTTTGGTTTTAATAAGTTTCATGGTTCATGAATTGGTGGTGTTTTGGTGTTTACTAACTTCATGAACGTTAATTATACTTTGACTTAGGAATGGGGTCCATTCACGTCATGGTATTAGAAACCCAAAAGACTTGGAGAAATTTAAAAAAGAGCAAATGTCCATGGGATTGATGGTAGAATTAGTGCCATTTAACCGTAATGGCTACTCTATCCATCCAGGTGACGTTGCTGTAGCTATCTGCAGCAGTGTGTGCATTTCTGGATATTTGCAACAATTATATACTTATTTTCTGCTTCTACATTTACCTCATCTCATTGGCACAGACAGCACCTTTGAGAATATGCAGTGTGCACACTCCCAATTATTATATTATACCCATCACTGCTTACATTAAAAGTATATAGATAAAGAGATATGTTTATACATTTATGTAGGTGTGCAGTTTATTTAATATTGCAGAATTCACTTTGAATAACTTACTCATCTTTTGAAATATGGCCAGGTTATACTGGTCCCTGTAGTATGCATTTTCCATTGCTTGGCTACTGCTCAATCCAATTGGAGGCCTAGATCATGCCTTCCAGCTCCATTTCCCAACAAGGCCACACAATTCCTTTTAACTGCCTCTATTTTTACCCCCATTATAGTGCAGCAGCCTGCCTACTTAAAATATGACTAATGCTATTTCCATGAAGATACATATAGTTATCCTATCTTCCACATGCCACCTCTTTTGTTCATACAAATTCCAAACAACTGAGAAACTGCAAAACCTTATTCTCTAATGAAGAGCAAATAAATAGTTACTAAGGAGATCCATTTAGTATTCATTTATCTAGCAGCAGTCTTACACATTCCGCTTCACAACTACAAAACAGATACAAGGTTTTAATTCTCTACTAAAACATGGCACTCCAACAAATGTATTCAGAGAAACTCATTCTCAACACTTAATATTATAGTCATTAATTACAATAAACTGGTTTTGAAATTTCTATTCTGACAAAAATTAATATGTGTGTTTATACTCATTATTCTCAGTCTATCCCCTTTGTTATAATTGGCACAATGATCACAACATACTTGTCCTCTAACCTACCTACACAGCAACCCCAGAGCAAACACCTGAACAACATTGCTTTGACAGCTTCATAGCTTTACAGTAGATGATCAAATGATAAGGAAAAAAACATTGCAAAGTCCAGTAATATAGTGGTAAGTATAGCGATCTTCTGACACAACATCATGTTGACTAAGACTTGATGCATTGATGGTTATGGCGAGTTAAGGAGATGTGAATTGAAACCAAAAGATACAAGGTTAATAATGGCAGCCCAGGATAGTGGACTGTGTATATCGGTTTACAAAATCCATTGAAATGGAGGGAGAAACAGACAAATGCAGGTTCAATAAAAAAAGAACTAGAAAAAAGTCAGATATCTTGTGGTTGAGTGCGATATATTAATGGCAGAGGGCTTGTAAACTGAAAGGAACACTAATGTAGCAATAATGCTGCATTGGAGATTGCACAGACAGTACAATATACAAGTATTTGAAAGGCATTGGAAACATGAACCTCAAAGCATTAGAGATGCAGTTTATATCACATGAAGTCACCCATTACCAGCAATTCAACAAACAGATGCAAGAGAAACCTATACAATATTCCATGAAAAAAGACAAACATAGCATCGATCATTGAAACTGCTATACTCAGCGATTACAGTTCCTTATGTACTGAGAGACTGACACAAAACCATAAAATACCAGGGTCTGCAAAAAGTTATAATATATCAGTATTTGCAAGCAGAAATGAGAGCAATGTGGAAGAAATATACACATAGTTCTAACAGTAGTAGGAGCAACAGGGCTAATAAAACAGAATTTACAACTGAAGTTAAATATGCTACCAAATACATGTAACCCCATATGAATTACAGGAAGAAGCAATTCTGGCCACATTTTAAGTGCTCAGAAGAGCACTTTTGGCTAACATCAAAGAATAGTTTCATGAAATCTAATCACACTCTGACTTAGGAATGAGGTCCATTCCCATAATGGCATTAGAAAGTCAAAGCACTTGCATAAATTAAACATAGAAGATCATTTAAAATATGATGTATCCACACAGAAAATGTGCTATAAACTTACACTGCTCTAGTAGAAAGGCATATCCTAATAAAAAGAAATATGTTGCCTATGGCATTGAAATCTCCATACTAACAACATATCAAAATAATCAGTCACATCAATTAACTTTCCATTTATAACACTTACCAAATCTAACCCAACAATATATTACAATAGCACTTCTCAATATTAGCAGAATAAGTAATAAGTGGGCTATAAGAGAAACTTGTGTCATGCAGAATAACCCCACCATTCTAACAATTACTCAGTCTTGGACTAAACAACAACATGCCTCCTATTACTTGTGCTAGAACTACAACTATTTTTAGCAAAATATCCCAAGACTACAAGCTGGTGGAGGTGTTCTCTTATTCATAAAAACAATACCGTCATTCAAATCATCTTAATTGACAGTAACACTTCAGATAAAGACACCGCCACCAAATGGCTCATTCCACAATTAACTTTAAGTAATTTACTAAAACTGAACATTACATTCCTGCACATATGCTTTCCAGCAAAGCTTTAACAATTCGACCAATATATCAGTATACTTCACAAAGACCATAAATAAGAATATATTGATATTAGGACACCTAAATCTAAACAAGAAATGTCCACACACACACACACACACACACACACACACACAATCGTAACAGCAGAATAGCAAAGATCAGGCTGGTCCAGATGATCGAAGACACCAGTAGAACATTTCTCTACACTATTTCCTATAGATTAATGTATATTATACAATGACCTCCCCATTAATATTCCAAAATGTGCATGCTGATTGGTCAGTGTGTATGTTGTAAATCAGACTTATACTAACTGTCCCGACTTTTTCCATTAGTATAAGTCTTTTTTTACAGCAACGGAGAACGCAAGATCTCCGTTGCTTTTTATACACTGACTCGCTATGTTAAAGGAGTTTAACATAGCGAGTCAGCTTTAAAAAAAGTAACGGAGATCTTCCTTTCTCCGTTGCTTTTTTTAAAGCTGTCTCGCTATGTTAAATGGGTTTAACATAGTGAGACAGCTTTAAAAAAAGAACAGAGATTTTCTGTTGCTTTTTTTCAAAGCTGTCTCACTATGTTAAACCCATTTAACATAGCGAGACAGTTTGCAAAAAGCAATGGAGATCTTGCTTTCTCTGTTGCTTCCACCCACAGCTCTGATGTACTGCGTAAGCACACACATGCACAGTACATCAGAACTGCCGCAGAATACCAGACAGCTGTGGAAGGGCAGCAAGTAGGCATTATACAATGCCATTATTTAAGAAAAGTAAGTATTTTTTTCTTAAATAATGTCATTGTATAGCAATAACCACTTGGTGTGGGTAATGCTGGATTTACCCACGGTTGTCTTTGTTTGGCCACTCGGGCTTTGCCCGAGTGATCAAACTACACCAACCGTGGGTAAATCCAGCATTACCCACACACAGGAGTGGGTTATTGCTATATTATACTAACTTTTCAGAACATCGCAAACAAGTAATTTCACTACTCAACATTCTCTGTGACCACAACCCAGTAATCTCTAAATACAAATCCCCAAAAAAAATGGTAGCTTACCCACATATCTATATGCTCCATCTAAGGTGTATCACAAAAATGACCAGAATGCAGTAATAAATGAGAAGCCAACTGCTGCCTTAGGTGGTTCTGAAGTCTTCTAGCATCACCTCATAAATTTCAACTGCAAATTCCAATGTGTATCAAAAGACATTACTCAACTTCTTATCCAAAGGGGTAATGCATAACTGGAATGGAAAGTAAACCCAGATAATTTGCCAAGAAGCAGGCTTAACAGATAGTCCAATGAATCTGTCTGATAACCAGTTCAACTATCTGAGTGACAAGTACACTTATACTTAAGCTAACCCAAAGAAAACTGTCACTTAAGGTCTAAACTAACAACAAACAGGGGTGTAATGACATAATTCTGTTCTGTACCCACAAACACCTAATGCTGCCCAACAAATCATTCTCTCATTTAAGAAACAGACACATCTTTCAAAATATTTCCCACCAAGGAACTTACTAAATGTATGCATAATTTTCAGCTCCTCACTAAAAAGCTATCGAAGATATAATTTTTAGATGACAATCTGCATATCTGCTGTTGGAGATATTAATTTATAGTTATAGATATAATATGAACTGAAAAATGAAAAATATTCCAATGTGATGCTCAGACAAACATATTCAGTAAGTACAAAAAATATGCCTGGCTATACATTTGACCTCATATCCTTTGAAAATAAACAACAACTGAATGAATTCTTAAATAACAAATGATATTGTAGGTTTCTCATTTGAACCTAAAGCTCCTCAGTTTAACCATCCCAATCTGTCTCATTTAACAGTCTATATCAGAGAAATACAATCAACAAATCATCTGCAAAAAAAAAAAAAAAAAACATTTTAACTAAAGCTACATGACAATCCGTAAGTAAAACACTTCTGATATCTTCAAATAACCAAGCAAGCACAGGTAGCAGCAGTGGAAGTTGCCATGGATATACGAGCTGTTGGTTTTAAAAAGCAATTAATTAAATAAATTAACAATGTCTTTAAGAACAAATTCAAAAGGAGTACAAATGGTTTGATTACTATTTGTAAATGTTCCTAGGTATTGCCCGAGTGCTTCTAAACCATACTGTTGTGAGATCTCATTATTTGATGACCCAATGGCTCTAATGACCAATATAAAATTATGTAAAGCGTTACATTTATACTATGTACCAGATATGCATCTTAATAAGGAAATCCGCCCTGTCCTTAATATGAATTTTAACATATTTTAGTAATGGCTGTAAAGTTTTATTCTAACTAGAACTGGGACACTTTCTATTATACATCCATACTAGATACTTTTGGTCTTGATGTTACAAGTACTTAAGCTGTAGACCGTGTTAGTCAATTCCTAGCTACTTATAAAGACTGTTTTCAAAGCTACATGTTTTATCTATTTTTATTAAAGTTATTTAATGAATTATTTTTTAAACAGATAGCTGGTGTGTGGTCATATGTACTTTCATTAACAGTGCCTATGCTAATTTAGTTTTGGAAGGGTGGTAGGAGAGGTATATTTATGATTATTATCTAATTTTAGCGATGATTAGGTCACACGTCTAGTGGGTCTAAGTGTTTTGTCGATTATATGTTTCTGATATCGTCTGCTGTTGACACATCTTCATTAGATTTTACTACCTTTTTAAATAGTGCAACTGACATTTTTGAAATGTAAAACAGCATGTTTTGATTCCACTATTAATCATATGGATATTTGCCTGTACAAGACAATGCATGACAGGTTAAACACTTCAGCATGCAAAAAATATTTCAAGACAAGTAAATATTTTATAGATGCTTGCATCTACCTCACATTTACATAAATGTCCTAAAAGGGCAAATGCTAGGCATGTTTTTTTAAGTGTGTAACAAGTCTTGTTCGCCAATAAGTATTTATCGTATTATTTTCAGCAAAGGACTGTACTGAGGTTACTACTGTTATGGATTAGTTATATCATAGGGATAATTTACATAAATCCATTTTTCTGGAGCCCACTAACAGGGGCTTTCGTGTGCATTACACTCTCCTTATTTACTGGAATGTATATATGCATTGCTTGTATGTAAGTAGTCTGAACTACTTTGTTATTGCTTACATTTCTGTATTTTTTGTTTGTGAAATGTTTTGTATTTCATGCAGTCTGAGCCTGAAAATGGTCAATTTTGATCAGTGTACTACCATGGTAAATAAATAAATATTAGGAAGATAAGGATCTGATGAAGTTCTGAATGCACAGGATGAAAGTGCTCATCATTATTGGTTTTTAGTTTGGTGTTTTACTTAAATAAACTTGGTTTCTTTACGTTGGACTCTGTCTCAATATTGTATGAGAATAAACATTGAGAGGGGCAGCTCCAGCTACTTTGTTGGACTATTTGTTACTTGGTGAAGTTTATTTGTTCATTTCTTTATTAGGAAGATATGTTTGACACTGATACACATAATCGACATACATAGTATTTCTACCGATGAAAAGACATACTTAATCTGTTATAGGTTAGTACTAGGCTATCGGCCCTAGGACCTATACAAGCCTAGCCATAACAATTCCCTGGATATTTTTTCCCACAATATTTACTTCCCTGAAACCCTGTCTAGCAACTGCAAATTTTCTGCTGACAGTGAATGAAATAACTAATCTGAATGGTGGTCAGTACAGTTATTTTTTTTACATGAAAAGATTATGAAGCCTATTGTCATAGAAGACTCTGTTATATCACAGTAATGAAACTGGGAAATTTTCACAGATGAAATTACTGTAACTGTATTACTAATGGTTCATTTTTTACATATTCTGTGACAGGTAAGACATAGTATCACTCCCATTATATGGACTGTAATAGGTATGTTTAAGAACACACAGAATTTATGTATCCTGTACAGCTTTTTACCTAGGCAAAAAAAAAATACAATAAAATAAAAAGGATTTTGGACCATATTTCTGAACCCAAGATGCAGATATTAAATTCATGCACTGGCAAAAAAATTATTCCGGTTGGCCATAGATTCAGGTTAACAAGCTGGTGTCTTTCAGTATGCATAAACAGGTATTATTGTATTTTATGAGGTATACTTAATGAATCATAATGCCCATTCATTTATGTTAGTCAGAAAAATACATGCTCATCACACATAAAAATAAAATTAATAAAAATGTCTTCCATTATATTCATTGAAGTTAGGGGAAAAAATATTAGTGTGAATGAAAATCAGAAAAGTGGACAAGTAAATCCATTACTGATTATTGTACACAAAACTTGCATGCAAGGTAATTAGTTCACACAAACCATCATAGGTTCATATTTGTATATTAGGCTAGTGACCACAGTGGCCTTTTTAAGCCTAGCCATGCATCCCAATACTCTGACAAGTTATTGCACCCTTGGTAGTATAAGCAGGGGCTTGGGAGATGAAATATTTACAAGTGGAAGCCTGGAAAATGAGCCATTTATAGGCTATGTTCATTAGAGACACAGATGCCAATCCAAGGGTGAATTTCCCTTTCCCTGTCCAGTTGTCCAAGTTACACTTGAATTGTAGTGAGGAACTCATATTTGCATGGATGAGGAGCACATTACAGAGAAGAGGTAGTCTCTGGGATACATACCTGTCTCTCTTGCAGGTCCTATTTATATAACAGGCAAGGTTTATGACTTTAGAATGAGCAGTTTTGGTGTTGTTTGTTTTCTGTATATACAGGAGGTCCATCAGAGTGTGGTCCAAATATGCCTTGTAAGCCAGGCATATAACTCGCCACAATACCCTGTAAAGACAAAATACAGAGATAGCTCTTTGAAGTGGTCTGCAGTGGACATGTTATTTACACCCTGCATTCCTTTAGTAATGAGCTTTTCTGGACATTCCAATAGGTACATATTGAATGGGGCATGCATATGTCCATGAAGTATACAAATCTTTAACCAGCAGAAACATAAATACAAACTCAACCACAAACTACCTCTTGCAGTACCAGAAACCAGCATCCCAAGATCAAGACTAAACCACGTTTAATGACTGTTGAGTGCTTTTGTTCCTGTTAACAGAACTTCATCAGAACATACAAATTCACAATTCAAACCATTTAAAAACACCCACCAATAAGTCACATGATAAGACGATATCCAATCAATATGTTTACTATATATATATATATATATATATATATATATATATATATATATATATATTTATTTATTTTATTTATTTATTTATTTATTTATTTATTTATTTATTTATATTTGTTGACCGGGAGTGTCCGACTGGACATAGGTCCATTTTCAGTGGACGCCCGGGGAGAAAAGCTCCACAGTTAAAATAAACAGACAGTAGTTACATTGGATTACATAGCAATTAACAATTTACATAGCAATTACTTACAACATATTTACAGATGAAGAACATAGTACATCAGTAGACAACTAGAATCTTTATCTGTGAAGTACATAACAGACATTAACAAATGTTAAAATAAGAAGTGCCTGCTGTATAAGTATTAGGCTTATGAGTACCTGAGCTTGCTATAATCAAGGTAGTAAGTGGAGTGGAATGAAAAGTAGTGGTTGGATGGGGTGGGTGATATTAGAGTGGGAGTTGCAAGGGCATAGCCAGCATCTTTTTAGGTGCGCTTTTAGTAAAGTTTTGAAGTGGGTGCATGATGGTACGGAGGTAATTGTGGGTGGGAGGGAGTTCCATAATTTGGCTATGGTGCAAGAGAATAGTGCTTCACCAGCTGAGTTATTGGCTTTAGTGATCTGCAAGTGATTTTTGTTGCTGGATCTTAGTGGTCTGGTGGTGCGATAGGGTTGGAATAGATTCTGGAGGGATAGGACATTTAGTGGATGGTTTACTAGTTTGTGGGCAAGTGAGAGTTGATACCATTGAAGGAGGTGAGGGAGTTCAAGCCAGCCCAGTTCAGCAAGTGAGAGAGACAGTTGTGACTACGGTAGGATGCCCCTGTGGCGAATTTGGCAATTTTGTTGTAGCAGGTCTCTAGCTTGTTTAGATCGCATTGCCTTAGGTTGATATATATTGGAGAGGCATAAAGTAGGGTGGAGATAAGGTGGGAATTTGCTATTGAAATCTTTTCTGCTTTGGTGAGAAGATGCTTATTTCTGTATAATGCTCCTAGTTTTTTTGGACTTTTTTTATGGTCATGGATATGTGAATGTCAAATTTTAGTTTATTGTCTATTTCCACTCCTAGCAATTTGGTGTGTTCAGTTGGGTATATGGTGGTGTTGCCTTTTGCTGTGATGTTAAAGTGAGAGTTATTTTGAGTATGTTTGGTGGGTTGGAAGATGAGTAGTTTAGTTTTGTTTGGGTTGAGTATTAATTGGGCATTGGATAACCAAGTTTCAACAGAGGAAAAGGCTTCCTGTGTGACTTTTTGCAGTTTGGGTAAGGACTGGGCTGAGCAGATGATGGCCGAGTCATCTGTGTATTGTATGAGTATGCCATGTGTGGTGGCAGAGGCTAGATTATTTGTGAAAACAGAGAAGAGTAGGGGACCAAGGATGGATCCTTGGGGAAACCCTATGGAGACAGGTAGTTGGGAAGATATGTCATTCTGCCATACAACGGATTGTTGGCGGTCAGACAGGTAACTCAAACCAGTTGGCGACTGATTGTGAGAAAGATAGATTATTGAGGACAGAGATAAGTTGTTTGTGTGGGACCATGTCAAATGCTTTAGATAGGTCTAGTAAAGTAGCAGAGGAGAGATAGCCATTGTTTTTATGCTGAAGGATAGTGTTAGTAAAGGAGAGTAAGGCAGTGGTGGTGCTATAGTTTGGTCAGAAACCATTCTGAGTATTGGAAAGGAGGTTGTTAGTAAGGAGGTAGTCTGAGACCTGAGAGTGTATGCATCTCTCTACTATTTTGGAGAGTGGAGAGAGAATAGCTATGGGGCGGTAATTGGTTAGTTCTGTGGAGTGTCCGCCTTTGTGGAGGGGAATTATATGTGATACTTTCCACAGTGTGGGAACATAACTTTCTGACAGAGATTGGTTAATCAAGATGGATACTGGGTAGGCCAGAGCATCAGCTGCGATTTGTAGGTATTCACTTGGGAGGTTTATATATTTATTTCAAATTTTCACCCCAAAATGTTTAACTTTTAAAATACAATTACCGGAACAAATTTCATTTAATCCCGGGTGATTAGTAACATCAAATGCCAACTGCTATTTAAGTTCAACGGTTTCCAAAATCTCATCAAAAACACCCCACACAGATCATGTTTGATTTTTTTCAAATACAAACAACTTTAAGAAATGCCCTCATTGTTCTCAGTATGTTTTGCCAATGCATTAGTATTCTTTTTCCTCTCAATGTCATAGCAGTGCTCATATATACTTTCCTGGGTCTACCTGATATTATTGAATTCTTAGTTACCTGAAAATTATATTCATGAGATGACTTTGCTAAAAACTTATTTTAACAAACACCCAGATCACTGAAGTTGTACTCTGGGAAACTATCCACTTGGCCACCATGGTGAACTTGGCCCTTTTGTCCACTATAGTGAGATCTCTCAGTTGGTAAATTTAGTACTTGGGTGGGTTTGATTTGTTTTGGTACATTTTCTTTTTCATTGGTGGCCAAGTAGTTAGTTTCCCAGAGAACAACTTCTGTGATCTGAGGGCTTGTTAAAATATGTTTTCAGCAAAGTCATCTCTTGAATGCAATTTTCGGGTAAGTGAGAATTCGACAATATCAGGTAGACAGACATTCCTTTAACTTTCTACTAGTTTTTCCTATGTAGAAAGCTGGACATGTTTTGCATGAAGTTAAATAAATAACACCCTTGAAGTCACAAGAAACATGGCCCTTTGAGTACACAGTTCTCCTGACTTATCGCTGTTTTTTTTTAATGGTACAAATTGTGAATTTGAATGTTCTGATGGTGTTCTGTTAACAGGACCAAAAGTACTCAACAATCATTAATCATAGTTTGGTATCAAACTTGAGTTGTTGGTTTCTCGTACTGTAAGAGAGGGTTAGTGGTTGAGCTTGTATATCTTTTTCTGCTGGTTTAGTTTGTTTGTGATTACCACCAATACAATCTGTTAACTTCAGCGGTGCAAGTTCGATCGATACTCCGGTTGACCATTGGGATTTTAATATATCCAAGGAAGAACTCACAGTTTTGCTACAACTAGGAAGTCAGCACAGAGCTTTTTGCAAGCAGTTTAACAAACATGTTTTTAGAGAGAATTTTTGTATTGGTTCTTCTTTGGGTCCACCACTGACTCAAAACACACCTGAATTTTTCATTGCAGTTACAGACAGTAGGATCCACACTCTGGTTGACAACTGGATGCAGTTCAACACTTGGATTGGGAATTGTTTTAATTTTAACGTGAGTAAAAGTAGAATTAATCCAGCAACTGTCAATATGCAACTGTTGGAATTTGAGAAGAAAATAATGAAATGTAAAAAAATTACAGCTGGAGGATAGTTATTTATTAAAATGCATTAATATGAATCAAGTGCTTAAAGGTCTTCAGATTTGGAAGTTTTATAATGGACTAAAGTGGGGCTCGGAGTTGCATTTAGAGCTTTTGGGAATGCTTGATAAGACTGGCTGTAAAATGATGTGGTTATTCATTAAATACAATACCTACCAGGTGGATAGTTTGTTAAATGACATTAATTCCTTAAATCAGTCCATTCATGAGGATTTATGTTTTGACAAGTATGTTTCCAGATACAGTGGTATTTTCAGTGATGTTGATAAAGTTTGTGATAGTATATTACAATGTAAAATCAAAAAAACTGCAGAGGGACATGGACAACTGCTCGAAATGGGGCTTACCCTGATCCAACTATGAAGGGAACCAATGAAAAGGAATGAGAGAGTTATTTGAGGAGCAGTTCTATGGAGAACTGCCTGTTTCCTGTGTCTGAAACTTCGGATATGGCTGAACCTGCCTTTTTGGGAGAACTACTGCCAAGAAGATTGGAACAGCTGAGGAACAGGAGTTACAGGCTGTATGAAGGGAATGAGGTCTACAGTGTGGATGAGAACATGAATGTGCAGCAGGGAGCCATACTGAAAATAAGCGCCAATACAAGGAAGGGCCATCAGTAGCTATACAGTTCATCAGCAAATCCATTACATCCAGCCATGTCCATCGTCAAAGTGTCTAATTTTACTTACAGACAGTCATGGTTCTAGAGTTGTAATTGTTTTTCCCCGGTAGCTACACAGTTTGTGACAACACAAGAAGGAACTGTGAAATTATTTGTAATAGTTTGGATGATTTTGAGGTATTTAATTATTTATCCAATGGTATGACATATATTAAAGCCAAAAGGGCAGTAGTGACTGGCATTTTTGTTAGATTCAAAATTATATCTTAGTGAAATTAATTTATCATTATGTTTTGAACCAAGTAAAGGTATTACACCAAAAGTCTGTCCTTGTAGACCTATTATGTTTAGTCCCCCTCCTCCATCATGCTTTACAGGATTTTGAAAAAGTATGCAAATTAGATATCGGGCGATTATTAAAAGGCCCTCAAGGTTTTAATGGTCAAACTTCAAGAACACAAATTATTAAATAAGATTTGGGGGAATGGAAACTGATAAGGGAGGGTGAGTTGGTCATTATGGAAAGAGTTGATTATTCTAATCATATGAAAGCTTTACTGACAGATGTTGCATGCAAGGAGGTTTCTCGTAATGAAATCAATGTTGCATATAGTAAAATTGACATGATACTGGAAGATGTTATTTCTGGGGCAAATTGATAAGGATAAATATATTTTATGTTAAATGATAAACCTTTATTACCAAATGTATATTTCTAAGATCCACAAATGTATCAACAATCCACCATTTAGACCTATAGCGGATGCGGCTAGATCTAAAATGCATTTTTATTGCTAAATTTTTAGATGTTATTTTAAAGGAGCATTTAAAAATATTTCATGAATTTGTAAGGATTCTTAGGATTTCTTATAAATGATAAGTAAAATATCTTTCTATCCTGAACAATTTTTTTGACTAAAGATTTAAAAGACTTGTACAGTGTCATTCCACGTGCAACTGGATTGCAGTGGTTTAGGGAGTGTATAAATACATATGTCTTTTTCCAGTTTTGAAGTAAATTATTTAGTTTCCCTGATGGAGTTTGTTTTGAAAAATATTTATTTAAAGGACAATTGTTGAGGCAAAGGACAAATAGTGGTGATAAGGGTGGCATGTGGCCCTATTTTGCCAGTTTTGTTATGGCACATTGGGAGACTATATACATATTTAACTGTGGATTTCAAAACTCTTGATCCTTATAGACCAGATTCCTGGAAGATCTTTTTATTTTATGGACTGGTGCTCATGAAAAATTGAACAGCTTTATTGATTATATTAATGGTACTGTTGAGCCTGCAGAGTATGAATTGTGATGTTATTTCATTTTTAGATAACAGATCAAAAAAGATTATACTAGTAATAAACTTTAATGAGAGATATACAGAATGCCTACTTGTTTAAATTCATTTTTGCATTTTGATAGTGGCATTGTAACCACCAGAAGAAAAAGTGGTGGTAAAAGGGCAGTTAAGACGATTGGCTAGGATGGTGTCAGAATTTGATGCACTCCTACAACAATGTGACATCTTGGTGGGTTTTATTTACCCCTAATTTTATGTGTTGAAGGGGAGACAGTTATAACTAACAGCATAAGACAGAAAGACTATAGCAAATCTTTTATTAGCACATTCTTCTTGAATAGTTACTCCATTTCAGATGTTTAACATAAGAATTGTGGTTAGTTTAATGATATCAAGTTAACTAAGGCATGGCCCATTGATCATTTATAGGAAACATAGATCATTTAAAAAATATTTTGAAAATGGAGGTTTCCTAATAGATAAAAAAGCAGTGGATAAAATAGCAGTTGGTCAAAAAAATTGCTATGTTTAAATGTGGTCATTGCCTTCAATGTTCTTACATTTTAACTGCAGACAAGATTTGTATAAGGAGGACAACAGTGCACCCTAAGGGTCACTTTACTTGCAACTCCAAGGGTGTTATTTATTTAGCTTCATGCAAATCATGTCCAGCATTTTATATTGGAAAAACTAGTAGAAAGTTAAAGGAATGCATATATGAGCACTGCTATAACATTTGGAGGAAAAAGAATACAATACATTGGTAAAACATATTGAATACAACAGGAGTCATTTTTTAGTTTTTGTATTAGAACAAATCAAGCATGATCTGCCTGTTTTTTTTTTTTTTTGTTTGTTTGTTTTTTTAATGAGATTTTGGAAACCTGTGAACTTAAATGGCAGCTGGCACATGATGCTACTAATTATCCAGGATTAAATTAAATATGTTCTATTAATTGTATTTTAAAAATTAAACATTATGAAGTATGATTCTATTATTTAGTTTTTTAATATGTTTTGTAGTGAAAATTACAGGTGTTTTGAAAGTATGTAAACATATTGATTGGATATGGTCTTATCATGTAACTTATTGGTGGGTGTTTTTAAATGTATGAATTGTGAATTTGAATGTTCTGACAAAGTTTTATTAACTGGAATGAAAGCAATAATCATTAAATGTGATTTTTGTCTCGACCTTGAATTGTTGGTCTCTGGTACTGCAAGAGGTGGTTTGTGATTGAACTGCATGTGGTTTTCATGCATAGCAGCAACTTGTTTTCAAATTTGAGACTGATATTTTCTCACACAGTTGACTGAGCTTCTGTGTCCTACATTAAAGCAACAACCATAGTGTCTGTTGGTTCTTATAAAGTGGTCTTTTTAATTCTTGTAATAATCCCACTGGAATAGAGACTGTGGCAGATTAAGAATGTGGCCATTGTAACAGCAGTGATAAGGCAACATATGTGTGCTAGAGGTTCGACATACTTCTTACCTATGGTTTAATGTAGTGTGGTAACAGATGTGGAGAGACATGCTTGTTGCAAAGTGGCTACATAGTTGTTGAATGTATTCTAACTAGACTAAATCCAGTGGAAGACTAAGCGTGTTACCTTTTTAGTGAAATTCAGAGCAAATGCTGCTTTACCTTTAAAACAGGTTAAACATTGGTCCCTTGTTTTACTGCTAGAAAAACCTCAGCTTATAGACTTGGTACTTCCTGGTTATTGTGCCTGTATCTCCTCTTCACATTATTATTTATCAGTGCATGATTCTTTATTCTTATATTTATAACATACAACCATCCCTTGGAGGCACAGGTTATAAAAGGAGACTTTAGTCTTATGATGCCTAGAAGAAAAGACAGTGGCTCCACAAATTAGTCTGTAAGATATTATATATTTCACAAAGATATTTCAATACTAATCTGATGAATCAGCTTAACATTCTTTGGCCCAGCAAGAAAAACCCTAGCCTCATCCTGTGTTCTGTATCTAATCCCCTTTATATGCCTCACCTATCTGTACAAACCTAAGCTCCACACTAAAATCCAACTAGCCTTCAGTTAAATTTGCTACCAACACTGCACACAAAACTCATGCGTACAAAGCCTTATAATGACCTTAACAACTACAGCTAGTTATGGCATGCAAACGGATATATTGAATGATTCTGTGTATTAAAAAACATTATTGCCCTACACCCCCAAAGGCATCTCCAGTCTAATAGGGTTATACTAATGACTACAAAAGCAGATACTTTAATGGGGGAGATCACTGTTACATGCCCAAACATGGGAACACCATCTCTACACAAGTAAAAATCACTAACAAACTTCCAAGCTATAAAATCCAGCTCAAACAATGCCTTACCTAATCCTGGTCATGCTCATGTCTATTACCAGGTTGAGACCACTACCAGAAGCACAAATTTCTCACTGCTATCACTAACTTTTTTCCTGTCTCTGCATGAATCATTGCACTCCAAACAACTTTCCCTCCAGTGCTTAAATCAATACACCCTCTTCATTCCCCTATTAAAACCTTTTAAGGAGAGGGGAAATATCATTAATTATGATCTTTTTAAAATAGAAGAGGTGAGTATAATGGGAGGTGAGGGAGAGGTTGAATTTTGGGGGTGAAGTATGTGAGCTGATAGAGGAGAAGGTAGAGAAGTGAAAACTAAAGTCTGAGAATGAGACAGAAGTGGAGCACTTCAAATTTGACTCACTTGCAGGGAACAAACACCATCTCCCCGTGGTTCATTTCCCCATGTAGGGAGTACATTGTCACTCCTCTGCTACATGTCTATAATCTTTGCTTAACTCAAAACGGTATGCCCAATGTACAGAAAACCACAAAAATCATACCGTTCCCAAAAATATCCAACCCCAAGCTACCAAGGGATTATTTCCAATTATCCATCTTCCCTACCCTTGGGAAAATCTTAGAAAAACTAATTTATAATTAACTCTTAAACTACATAAAACAATACTGTATTCTTTCAAGCTACATAGTTTCTTGCCTGACTGCAGCACTTCCACTGGACGTTGGAATTTCACTGATCACACCCTAAGAAAAGGCCAGCTTAATGGAGCCATATTTATAGAATTTTCTGGAGCCTTTAGCCCTGCTGGTTCCAAGATTATCTGTTCAACCAACATTTCTCAGGAAATTTTAATAGCAGCCCATCAGTCACAACTGACTTACTTAATGGTGCCTCTAAAGGCTCTATACTGGCCCATCTTATTTTCTTCATTTTTATAAGTAAGCCTGCATTGAACCCTCCCCAACTGTCAATCATACTATACACCAATGGCATGGTTATCTCACACAACATACTCAATTCAACAGGACTTGCAAAAAAGGCTTCCATTCTCATTAGCATGACTTATTCCCTCACTTAACTTTCACCATCATCAAAACACCTGGAAAAAGATGAACTCTGTACTCTTCTGGGCTCACAGAATCTCCTCTTTCCCTCCCTGGAAGTATACCCCTCACTGGTGAGATCAGATCACAAACTAATCTTGCTGAAGGTCCTCATCCCACCCCCACCTGAAATAAAAAAGACCACAGTAAAAAACTTCTCGAAAGCCGACTTCACACTTCTAAAGACTAGTGTGGTCTCCTTTAAGGCCCCCGAGCCGGCGGAAAACAGTACTCAAGCCGCTGAATCACTTACAAATGCCTTCTACCAGCACCTGCAGGACTGCATGGATAAGGCAATCCCAAGCAAAACAAAGACTCTTTGTACCAAGGGCAAGCGTCCAATCTGGTGGACCCCAGCCATGAACAAACTCTACAACAAAAGGAGGAAGCTACTACAAGATAGAGCAAAATCCTTAAAAGGTAAGACACCTTTGATCACTATAAGTAAAAAGCTAAGAGCTCTCATAAAATCATCCAAAGCAAATTTTGAGAGAAAAATAGCTAAAGACTCAAAAGACAATCATAAGGCCTTCTTTAGCTATGTTAGAAACCTGGGAGGAAACTCCCAGATATGCTCAGAACTAGTTCAAAATGATGTGAAGATTACTGATCCTACAGACATTGCCAACATACTGGCTGACAGGTTCAGTGCAAACTTCTCTCCTCCCTCCCAAAAGGAGAGATATCTATACCAAATGGTTGCAGCCTCCCAAACATCTCAAACGCCCAAGTGAGAACGGCTCCCTCCAAACCAAGTAACACAGCATCCATGGGACCTGATGGTGTCCCAGGCTGTGTGCTCCACGAACTCAACAAGGAATTAAACCCACAGCTAGGACAGCTGTTTAATCATAGTCTCACCTCTGGATACGTACCCAGGGAGTGGCGCACTGCAACTGTGGTCCCACTTCACAAAAGCGGTGCCTCCACAGACCCTGGAAATTACCGGCCCATTAGCTTGACAAGCCTTATCTGCAAAGCTATGGAGAGGATCATAATGGACCTCATAAATAAAGACATAGGGAATTTGCAAACTTTGGATCCAACCCAGTTTGGCTTTGTCAAAGGCAGATCATGCCTTTTAAACTTGGTTGACTTTTTCGAAACAGTCACCAAAGCCATTGATGAGGGAAAGGCAGTCCATACAGCCTACCTCGATTTGGCGAAGGCCTTTGACACAATACCCCACTCGAGTATCATTGAAAAACTCATCAGCTTAAATGTTAACCCATACATCACAAGATGGGTTGCAAACTGGCTGAGTGACAGAACCCACAGGGTCAGAGTTGCTGGCGCCATGTCAGACTCAAAGCCTGTCACAAGTGGTGTCCCACAGGGCTCAGTCCTGGGCCCACTCTTGTTTGGCATCTACTTTTCCGAAGTACAAGCAAACACAGGAGGGTTATGGCTGACAAAGTTTGCAGATGACTGCAAACTGGGCGCTGTAGTCGAAAACACATCTGACACAGATATCCTTCAGAAGGGTCTCACAGAAATGGATGACTGGTGCCAGAGCCATGGCCTAAAGTTAAATGCCAAAAAATGCATAGTCATACCCTTCGGGAAAAACAAGGTTACCCCTAGCTACCATATAGGTGGTAATCCTCTGAGCACAGAAGAAGTTATCAGGGACCTGGGGACCCAGGTTGACAGTAGCCTGTCATTCGACACCCATGTAGCTAAAGTAGTTAGGAAGACCTTCTACATTGCCCACATTATCATGAAGGGATTCACATCTAGATCAAGGGAGGTCATAGTCTGCCTATACTCATCACTCATCAGACCAATGATTGAGTACAATGCCCCATTCGGAATGTATCTGACCCGACACTTGCAGCAGCTGGAGAGGCCACAAAAGTTCCTCACCAAAAGGATAAAGGGTCTCAAAAATCTGTCCTATGCTGCCCGACTGAAAGAACTCCAGCTCTATTCAGTCGCCACCGCTTGCTCAGAGGTGACCTTTGCCTGACATACAAGGCCATGTCTAACCCAGATTTGATGAATATGCTTCACCTCAAAAATCTAGATCCATCAGAGCCACAAGGGCGGAGACTTAAACCTCGACATGGCTATTAATAGGACGTGCTGGAGGGATAGATTCATCACCCAAAGACTCCTATGCTGTGGAACAAAATCCCGGTATATGTGAGGCAGAGCACCTCGCTGGCCTTGTTCAAGAGAAATCTTGACCAATGGATGGGAGATCACAGATATACTCCAGGGATTACCTCAGTGTCACTGCTAGACAGAGGCACAGCAAAATAATGGGTATAGTTCCCCATACAAAAGGGGTGGCGTAAGCCACAAAACTATGGGCTAGGCTTATAAATGCCCTCGGGCAGATAGCCTAGTATGAACCTATGAACCTATGAACCTATCCCGTATAACAAGAAATGCTATTAGCAAAGGGATTCTTCTAGTCCAGCTTGACTACTGCTTAAATGTTTTGGTATCTACCTCCAAAAGAAAATCTACCTCTATTCAAACATTCTCTGAGTCTGTTGCTGCATCATTACCCTTTCCTCAAAGTATAAACACCACTGTCTTACTCTAGAAAAAAACAACTGGCTGCTAGTTCAGCAATGAGCCAACCTACTTCTTGGCTCCCAAATTTTCTGGCTCTTGAAAGAAATCTGCTACCTTCTCTTTCCTCTAGTTTACATGGATAGCCTTTGTCATAAAATCTAAAATTTCATACCCACTGAGGGCCTCTCTTGCATGTACCTGAAACCAGACTTTAGTGTTTTAACCACTATCTTTATACCCTTGGACATAAGCTCTGGAGGGATCTTCCCTCAAATCTTAAAGACCTCACTAACTTCTCCTTTTGGGGGCACAACTTAAAGAACATTTCACAGCACAAGTTGCTTGTAAATGCACTGCCTCTGGTCACATAACCCAGTCTCCCTAAACTCCTAGTATTTCTTCTCTAACTCCTAAAATGTTGCTACTCTAACAGATTTAAATATTTTACATAGTAGTTTCTGTTGAATACCTTCATAATCATTTTTACGATTGTATATTAAATACTCCTTTTTTGAGCATTCTATTTCATTGCAAAAATTATTTTTCTTTTTTCCACTTGATGTATAGGTTCATAGGTAGGTACTAGGCTATCAGCCCAAGGGCCTACGTAAGCCTAGCCACTAAGGTTCCATAGCTTACGCCACCACACAGAAGTGATCCCCAGGGTGTATTTCCTATTTCCCATCCACTCATCAAGATTTTTCTTGAAGAGTGCTAATGAATAACTTTGCTTGACATAGATGGGTAGCATTGTCAGAGTATAAGAAGTCTCTGGGACAGGAATCTATCCCTCCAGCATGTCCTGTTTATTGTGGTGACAAGGTTTAGGTCCCTAGAGTGTGTAGCTCAGAGGGATTGGGATTTCTTTAGGTGTAGCATGTCCAACAGCTCTGGGTTTGGCATAGCTTTATATGTCAGGCAGAGATCACCTCGGAGTAGGCGATATGCTACGGAGTAAAGCTGGGTTTTTTTGAGGTGGTCAGTGTAGGGCATTTGTTTGAGGCCAGTAATCTTCTTTGTGAGGTACTTCTGTGGCCTTTCCAGCTGCTGCAGATGTCTTGTGAGGTACATTCCAAAAGGGCATTGTACTCTATAATGGGTCTAATGAGTGACGAGTAGAGGGGAACAATGACCTCTTTTTTCCTGGATGAGAACCCTTTTATGATGAAATGTGCCACGTAGAAGGACTTCCTGACTACTGTGGCAATGTGACTATCAAAGGAGAGACTACTGTCCACCTGGGTCCCAAGGTCTTTTATCATGCATTTGGTGCTAAGTAGATTGCTGCCTATGTGGTAATTCATGGGTACAGAGTTTTTACCAAAGGGGATGACACTGCACTTTTTGGCATTGAACTTGAGTCCATGTCTCTGACACCAGGCATCTGTCTCAGTGAGGCCCTTCTGTAGGATGTCCACAGCATTTGTGGACTTGACTATGGTTCCTAGTTTGCTGTCATCTGTGAAATTCATTAGCCATAGGCCTTCTGTGTTAGCCTGTACTTCAGAAAAGTAATTACCAAATAGGAGAGGTCCCAGGATGGAACCCTGTGGTACTCCACTTGTCACTGCTTTGAGGTCATATTTGGAGTTTGCAACTTTTACAGTGTGGATTCTGTCAGTGAGCGAGTTGGCAACCCATGTTATAACGCAGGGATTTATACCTAGTTTAGTGAGTTTAGCTATAATTCCAGAATGGGGGATGGTGTCAAAAGCCTTGACAAGGTCAAGATAGGCTGTGTGAACCACCTTTCACTCATCTATAGCTTTGGTGACTGCCTCAAAAAAGTTGATCAGGTTCAGGAGGTATGATCTGCCTTTCACAAACCCAAACTGGGTGGGATCCAGAGTTTGGAGGTTACCAATGTCTTTGTTTATGAGTTCCATGATGATACGTTCCATGGCCTTGCAGACCATTTTCATCAGGCTAATACCTCTGTCCCACCTCTGGGACAGGAATCTATCCCTCCAGCATGTCCTGATTATTGTGGTGACAATGTTTCGGTCCCTAGAGCGTGTAGCTCAGAGGGATTGGGATTTCTTTAGGTGTAGCATGTCCAACAGCTCTGGGTTTGGCATAGCTTTATATGTCAGGCAGAGATCACCTCGGAGTAGGCGATATGCTACGGAGTAAAGCTGGGTTTTTTTGAGGTGGTCAGTGTAGGGCATTTGTTTGAGGCCAGTAATCGTCTTTGTGAGGTACTTCTGTGGCCTTTCCAGCTGCTGCAGATGTCTTCTGAGGTACATTCCAAAAGGGCGTATTCTATAATGGGTCTAATGAGTGACGAGTAGAGGGGAACAATGACCTCTTTTTTCCTGGATGAGAACCCTTTTATGATGAAATGTGCCACGTAGAAGGACTTCCTGACTACTGTGGCAATGTGACTATCAAAGGAGAGACTACTGTCCACCTGGGTCCCAAGGTCTCTTATCATGCATTTGGTGCTAAGTAGATCACTGCCTATGTGGTAATTCATGGGTACAGAGTTTTTACCAAAGGGGATGACACTGCACTGCACTTTTTGGCATTGAGCTTGAGTATGTGTCTCTGACACCAGGCATCTGTCTCAGTGAGGCCCTTCTGTAAGATGTCCACATCATTTGGGGACTTGACTATGGTTCCTAGTTTGCTGTCATCTGTGAAATTCGTTAGCCATAGGCCTTCTGTGTTAGCCTGTACTTCAGAGAAGTAGATACCCAATAGGAGAGGTCCCAGGATGGAACCCTGTGGTACTCCACTTGTCACTGCTTTGAGATCAGATTTGGAGTCTGCAACTTTTACAGTGTGGATTCTGTCAGTGAGCCAGTTGGCAACACACCTTGTAACGTAGGGATTTATACCTATTAGCTATAATTCCAGAATGGGGGATAGTGCCAAAAGCCTTGGCAAGGTCAAGATAGGCTGTGTGAACCACCTTACACTCATCTATAGCTTTGGTGACTGCCTCAAAAAAGTTGATCAGGTTCAGGAGGTATGATCTGCCTTTCAAAAACCCGAACTGGGTGGGATCCAGAGTTTGGAGGTTACCAATGTCTTTGTTTATGAGTTCCATGATGATACGTTCCATGGCCTTGCAGACCAGGTTCATAAGGCTAATAGGTCGATATCCCGGGATCAGTGTTCACATGCTGGGCTGATACTGAAATTGGTCCAATGGGATCAGTGTCCAATGCCATACATGTATGTATGTATGAATAAATAAATAATCCTCAACTCTTCCTTATAACAAATCTCCATATTTTTTTTCAAACTGTGCCAGATGCTTGTGAAGCCTCCATTTTGAACCTTCCATGGACCAGATTGCTCATCCATTTGGTAATCAGATTTGTTCTTCCTTCCCAGACTCAGCTATTCTATATTATTTTTGCTGAGTTTAATATTTAATCTTTACATCACGTACATATCCTATCCATCAAAGTAGTAAAACATGTGTGCTGCATACTTAACAGACTAAAGTTCATTGGTTCATAGGTTGTTACTAGGCTAATAACTGCTAGGGCCCTTACAAGCATAACTGTGCTCTCCAAATCATTTGGGTCCCAAGTATTAAACGGGGGGGGGGGTATTGAAAGCAGGTAGCTAAGGAGTTGTGCGGGGGTGTTAGGATAATACTCTTTTTATTCATGGCCTCTGTCTATAAGGAATGTGGGAGCTAGACTAGGGGTAAACTTACAATTTCCCATTCAATTGTCAAGGTTTCATTTGAATAGGGTAAGGGATGAACACTGTTTTTCATGAATGGGGGACTTTTGGCATATATATCTGTCTCTCCAGCACATTCTGTTTATGTCAAGAGCAAAGTTCAGATCGCTGGATCTAGTTTTTCTGGTTCTGTTTTATGCATGTGCAACAGATCCATCAGGGTTGGGTCTAAGGAAGTCTTGTAACCCAGGCAAAGATCCCCTGTCAGCAGCCTGTAGGAAATTGAATACAGAGACAGATCCTTTAGGCAATTAGTGTCGGACGGTGTATTCATACCCTGAATTTTCTTTGTGAGAAACCTTTATGAACACTCCAACTGTTACAAGCATCTGGTTAGGTACATGCCAAAGAAAGCATTGTATTTGATGATTGGTCTGATAAGGGCTGAGTAGAGTGCTACTATAACTTCTGTGGATCTGGATGCTATACTCTTACTGATAAGAAAATCATTCTGTGCCACCCACCTTATTACTTTACCAACATGTTGGTCAAAGTCCAGATTGCTATCTACATATGTTCCCAGACCCCTTACTACTGGGTTGATTCTTAGTGTCATTTTATCAATTGAGAAACGAACTTGCATTGACAGTTTCCCAAAATGCATTATAATGAATTTTAGGGCATTGGGTTTTAGGCAATGGCTTTGGTACCAATTGTCTGCATTAAATCGACTTCCAAGATGTTTGTTTCTTGGGGCAAAACCATAATAGCTCCCAATTTACAGTCATCTGTGAACCTGGTGAGCCAGAAGTCTTTAACATTAGCCTTAACTTCTGAGAAATAGATGCCAAACAGGAGCGGACCCAGCATGGAGATTTGGGGTATACCACTACCACTGGTGTCCGGTCTGTTGGTGGAGGTGATCTCACTGATCCTGACTTCTCCAGTCCTGTCTGTAAGCCAACCAGTAATCTAGTCAGTTATGTAAGGGTTTATACCTAGCTCAAGGAGCTAATTAATGCCTTAGTGGGTTATTTTATCAAATGTCTTAGACAGGTCAAGGTCCATTGTCTTGGTGACCCTCTGAAAGAAGTCAACAGGATAAGTAGGCATGATCGTCTCTTAACAAAAGTCAAATTGGGATGGGCCCAGTGTCTGCAGATTGCCAATGTCTTTGTTTATCATTTATATGATATTTTTTCCATGGCTTTGCATTTTAGGCTTGTTAGTCTGATGGGTCTGTAGGGTTCATATTATATAACTGAACACTAGAAATAACGAATGATCTGTAATCAAACCCAAATGCACCAAAACAACAAAATGTCGAAGGAATGGATCAACAAATTTTTTCCCAGGAAAAAAATTTGTTGACCCAAAAAAAAAATGTACAGGCAACATAAAGTGGGGTGCTGTCCCCCCACACCCACCATAAATATATCAAGTCCAAGATTGCATTAGAGTGAAGAAAACAGCAAAGGCTGGAGAACAGCCCAGCAATTTTTTTTCCCTGGGAAAAATTGCTGATCTGTTCCTTCAATATTCTGTGGTTTCATGCATTTTGGTTCGACAAATGAGTGTTTGATATTTCTAGCATTCCATCATGTAATAGGAACCCAGGTCTGTAGTTCCCTGAGTCAGTTGACAGTCCAACCTTGTGGAGGGGAATGACTGTTGCAGTCCTCCATTCACTTGGAATGTAGCCTGTTTCAAGACTGTAGTTGAAGAGTGCCTCAAGTGGTCCTGGTGGGTCATGTTTTAGACTGCTCAGGAGGCAAGCAGGGATGTTGACAGGACCCATGTAGGCAGTGTTCTTGGTTTTAGTGAGTGCTGCCAGAACCTGGTCCCTGCTGATAGCTGGGGGAAGTATGTTGGAAAAGTGAAGGAGATTTCATCTGGTGGAGCTTGGGGGTTGAAACTTGAGATGATTTTATCAGCCAATATATTTGCTATGTCACCTTCATTAACTGCATGTGATACCATTCACCGTCAGTTCAGCACACTGTTGTGTGTTACCTCTAAGGTTATGGGGGTAACTGAAGAAAGTCTTCTAATTTGTCCATAGCCTGTGAGGCTATCCCAACCTCATGGATGGCTTTGTTGGACTCCAACATCTTTGTTTTTTGTTTAGTTGTATAAGAGAGAACTTGTGTTTAAGGGATTTGTTTTTCCTGATTTTGGCCATGAGTTTTCTTCTTTTATTATACACCCTGTTACATGAAGATTCTACCAGTGGGGATTGCCTATAGCATTTGTTTAGGGTTTATTTCTGGTGGGTCCTGCAGCCTCTAATCAGCCAGTCACGTGTAGGTATATTGATTCTGTGAATAATCCTGCATAAGATTGCTCTGGTCTCAGGATGGGGGGAGCTTTGAATATTGACAAATTGTCATTTAATAGGATGTAGTTTGCCTTTGATGAGTTCCTTACTTTTACTGGTTTAGCTGGATTTTCTGGATTAATTTTTATTTCAAATGAGACAGCTGAGTGATCTGACCTCACTAGTCAGGAAATGGCACTGGGGTAGTGCAATACTCTCTCATGTTGGTGAGTACCAAATCCAGTACATTTGATCCTCTGGTTGTAACTACCAATATCTGTTCCAAAGTTTTTGTATTAATAAGGTCTAGGAAGCATTGTGCCTGAGAATCAGTCTGAGACAGTGTACACTGCCCAGTCTATAGAGGGTTAGTTGATGTCATCCATGAACAGGTTGGTTGGTTGGAGGATGAGTGTCTCTAGTAGGTTTAGGTAAGAGTTGTGAAACTCTAGGGGAATACATAGTAATCTGTAGCTAGCCATAATATGGTGAGGGACCTTACCTATGGTGAACTTGCACCTGGGTGAGCTCCATGGTATCATCCAGTTTAGCAAACCTGGAGGCAGGTTTGTCATTAACATAGACCACCTTTGGCCCCAGGCTGTGCTGTTGTTGGTCAAAATGTGTGGACCTGAAATACTTTCTTTGGCTTTAAGCCAAGTCTTGATCATAGCACAGATATCTACATTCTCCAGACTGAAATGTGCTTAAAGGGTGTGACGTTTTTTTTGTTTAGAATCTGAGAATTGAGCAGTAACATCTTAAGATTGTTTGTAGACTTTTTTCTCTGTGTTGGTAGTTTTGTCTTTTTGGTATTGCCTAAAATGGCTCTAAGGGGATGGATAAAGTTTTAGCCATTATCCAAAAGCCTAGGGGAGACAGGTGTAACCCATCCTTGGCAAAGCAGTGTGTTTTTTGAATGTATTCCTCCTATGCTGACAGATACTGTATACCCTGGAGTGACACTAGAAGTTAAGCTAATTATTCAAATCAATCTTTTTATGTTTATAGTCACAGCAAGACGTTGTCCAGTTCGATTCTCAGCTAGAGCGTCTTCTGTGTGGAGGCATGTGTGAATGGGCGTGCCTTCGTTGAAGGTTCTGCATCAGGGATGGTAACTCGGCATGTAAAAATCCACAACCAAACATTAGCGGACCGAAGTTCCACTGTGGTGACCCCTAACTGGGATAAGCCGAAAGACACACACACACTGTTGCATCATCGATGGTGTAGGAACAATGCTGCTCAATGTAAGGCTCATACCTACCCTATGATACATATTCTGAGAAATCTATTACTTCTCTTTTCAAATAGTCCAGTGGGGTATGTATCAGGTCTTTTACACCTACATGGACTATGATAGTATCATATTGGTACCTGGGGTATCCATAATATTGCAGATCCTGGCTCCAGACAGCCAACTAACTATATTATCCTTGTCCACCCTGGTAAGTGGAATATCTGTGTGTCACACAATGGAGTTGCTAATGACAACAGCATTAGGTAAAGTGTATGCTTGCCTTATGGGCTATGTACTTGGAGGTCCATTAGGTATAGGCTTATGTGAGATGTTTGGTGTTGCTTTTGGTGCGTGTTTTACTGAATGCTTAGGAGCAGTGTTGCTATTAGGTGGCGTTGGAGGGTTTTTACATTTGGGAAGATTTCATTTAAGTACCACAGCATAGGATCTGTGTGTGTGTGGTGAAGAAAATGTGTGAGGGATGCTATGTGAGTATTCCTGACAACCTCATCATTTGTCTGCAAGATTTTTGCCTCCAAGGAAGTTGTGCATTTACATCTCTCTCAAACTGTGTTATTTTCTTTAATGATTAATTGGTTGTCTGAGAACATGAGACAACTGCTACATTTATTTATGATTCCCAAAACTACCAAGATGGCCACAGAGACAAATGGAATTTGTATATCCACATTGTCTAGTCCTGTAATAGGATTGGCTATTTAGGATTAAGGACTAGGTTTTAACAGGGGTCGCTTCTGATTGCTTCTGGGGTTAAAGGCCAGATATTATATAATGCTAGGATATGGTAGTGCTATTTGATACACAAACTAGCTGCTCTAAGTTTATTTCTGCACAATGCAACACTGTTTAACAGGTTTTAGAGTTAATCCTAACCTTACAGGTAAACTGTACTGTCTAGGTGTTTACTACTATACAGGGTACTGATAATCACTCTCACCCAGTTTACAACTCACTGCAGAGGAAAAGCTTGAAAACTCTTTCTTTTATCCTCTAGTCAATAAATAACCTCACTTTGAGCTTCCTCTTTGAGCTACTTTCCATCTCAGAGAGACCCGGTAAACACCTTCCACCACAAGATGTCTGATCCTGTAATTTTTTAATGTAAAAGCAGCTCAAGTGCAGATAAAACAACAAAAAAATAGTAATAACTAAGAGATATCATTTAAACACCTTCTGCCACAGGATGTCTGATCCTGGAATTTCCTAATGCAAAAACACAGCAAAAGCAGGTTAAACAACAACTACCAAACAACTAAGTCTCTGGCTAATTAGCCATTCTACTATGAGATTTGGAGGCACGCTAGCTAGAAAAGCCAACACATTACTAATTTTGCATCAGCATTAACTTAATGCTTTAAAAATGCTCAAAAACAGTAGCTATCACTGTATAAAACAAGTACAAGTGCAGTTAATCAAGAAAATATTCTTGTCTTAAAGTGGGTGGCTTTGGATGCATTTGAAACACTGCAAAAATGATGCAGAGTCTTCTATGAATTTTAAAATCTGACATTGTCTTCCTATTGACTTCAGACAATTGTGCAAAGATGAAGATCATCATTCCAGAACCCCAATGGAATGTCACTGGTTACCTTGGTTGGGTTCGGTAAAAGGCCTGCTACCCTTTTTTTGCTGTGGGTTTTCATTTTACTGTTGCTACACTTAGTTGAAAGAGAATGGGATATTTATAAACTCATTAATTTCCATTGTCTGAAATGGAGCTCCTTGATTACTTTTTGTCTGGTACTCACCGTTAGTCTGGCTTTTATTTTTATACTTTCAGTGATTCAATGAAGTTGTGCAACCATTCAGTTGGTATATGTAAATGAGGGGGTACAAGGGGGCTTACCTCTTGGCAAGAAACAATTTTGATTGTTTTATTGAGTTGTAGCTTTGACTGGTTTGCCTCATCTGGTTAAAGGTTCATTGTACTTCATTTCAAAAGCATAAGAGAATCTTTTCTTTCTCCCATTTACTCAAAGGTAAACACATACATTTAACTGTTTCCCTTAGAAAATATACAGATGTCCACCTCAGCACACAAATGACAAGATCAACACAATGAGAGAATAACCAGTCTCTGTAGCAGCTGAAATTTTAGATTCTTAAATGGTGAGCTTTATGAAAAGCTTCATAGGTATTTACTAGGCTAATAACCACAAGAGCCTTTGTAAGCCTAGCCATGTATCCCAAATCTCTAATAAGTTGTGATACCCTTGATAAGTGTAAGCAAGAGCCTGGGAAATTAACCATTTACAGGTTACATATATCCGTTAGAAACATAGGTGTCAAGCCAGGGATAAATTTCCAGTTTCCCATCCAATTGTCCAAGGTGCACTTGAATTGGGTTAGGGAAGCAGTCTGCTTTACATGGATGGGGAGCCTGTTCCATAGACAGAGTAGTCTTTCTGATAAATTCCTATCTATCCAGCAGGTCCTATTTATATCAGAGGTAAGGTTTAAGTCTTTAGAACAGGTAATTCTGGTGCTGTTTGTTTTGTGGATATGCAGGTCTATCAGACTGAGGTCCGACAAAGCCCTGTATGCCAGGCATAGATCTCCCCTCAAAAGCCTGTAGAAGACAGAATACAGGGCTAGGGCCTTGAGGCAGTCTGCATAGGACCTTTTACTTTGACCACAATGAGGTACAAGTGTCTATTCTGTCTTTTAATAATGATCACTGCTACAAGATAGAGGAGACGAGATCTGTCTGTGATTAATCTGTATTGGGCTGGTCAGAAAGATTTACTCCATCTGTGTCTTTTTTTTTTATTAGTTCTGCTATATTTTTTCCAAACCTTTGCAGGGAAAGTATGCCTAGGTAATTGGTTTACAGTTGTCAGTATATAAAGTAAGCCCCCCTCCCCCCGTTGTTTTTGCTTGGCAGTAGATAAACAAATACATTGTAAAGATTTCAGATATAAACAAGTGCATATCCAATAAAGAACAATGTTGCTCTTTTTACTTCACAGTGAGGAGAAATATAAATTCACATTTTACTGCTTCTATTTGTTTTCACAGTTTGGTAACTCTTTATTTTTGACTTATAAGCTTTTGCATTCCCTCTCATTTTGAGCTATTTTTATAATATAGTCTTAATCTTTCACCCAGAACAGCTTCATTTACATCCTCAGCTAATCAAATAACTATGAACATTTCACTCTTTTTCTAAGATTACAAATTCTCTTCCAAGGGATAAAAACAATAATGTTTTAAAATGCAACAATAAGAGAAAGAGGAGTCAGAGGATACTTTCAATTTTGTTTAATTATTCATACCCTTTGGACTTAAAAAATCCTGCTTCAGTAGGGACTAGATTTCATTAACAGTGTTGGGAATTTCAATTATATATTCATTACAGATATGCCTGGAATTTCAGGTGATCGCCTGCATTTATTTTGGCACTAAATGGCTAATTAGTATGCAGTGTAACGTGTATCTCACTTCTCAGTTATGGCAATCATACATAGGGTTAGTCTGAAAAAAGACATTTTATGAACAAGTTATACTGCATATACGATTTTGTGGCACTTCAGATATTTTTATATGAATACAGAAGTGCATAGCATGGTCTTTGGAATCTAATGTCTGGTATATTCAACCAGCTGCTTTTAATTTCCTTTGTTGTTTTGCAATAGATGTCAGTCTTCTTCGTTACATTAAGCAGCAATAATTAACCTCCTCTTCCTAGTGTTCTTAGCTTCATGATTGTTTACATAAGACAACTTCTTGCACAACTCATCAAAATGAAGGGTATAGAAATGTAAGGTAGATAGTGACGGGTTTGTTAAATCGTAGTGACTGGATTACTGCTTATGAAAGCAGATACAATCTCAATGAACCAGAGTGATAAAATAAGTCAATAAGCAGGCTACTAGAAATTGTATCTTCATCCTCAGTATAAAATATATTCATCTATAGCTTCAAAAACACAGCTATTCCGACTCTATCAAAGTTCAGTAAAACAAAAGGCTGGATTCCAAACTAACTTATATCATCTGCAAGGTACAGCCTCATATGTATAACTGTGTAACTGTAGAAAAGAGACAGAGGATTCCATAACTGTGGTTTTGACTGATGCATACTAGTACTAAACATAGCAGGGGTCTGATAGCATACCTTACATAATGCACACTACTAAACAAACATCCACATGCGACAGAGATATCAATGGTGGGAGCACATTAGAAAATTGTCATCCCCTGATTTATTGATGTCCATCCCAGCACACAGATGACAAGATCAACACAATGACAGGCAACTTTTGTCACACCACAAAAAGGCAACATATACTCACACAACAATGCATATCTCTTACTGCTGAAAACTTTGGTATGTGTGGCTCCTCATAACATCTCTCTCCAGTGCCAATAGATGGATTGTCGGTGAGTGATGCAAGTTAACAGGAAGTAAAAATAAAAGTTCATACATATTTCTGACTTTCTTTTCCATAGTTTAGCTCATATAGATTTTTCTAACTCCCCAACATATTCTCCCACCTGATTTTATATAAATGTCACTGATCCATAAGGTAGATGTACAACAAATCTCAAAGAATTCCATGGCATGACAACCTCCCTTTACTCGATTCAGTATTGGTATCTCCAATGGACTATGCACCATGTACTCTAGTGTCATGTTGTGCATTATATTATAGTGATTTACAGTATTGTGCACAAATCATGTAGCTATGTGTAACTGTCTTCCCCATCGTTGCTGCAAGTCCTAGGTTAATACAACTACTGTTAACTTAATGAAGCATTTTGCAGTCACACGCCATACATATCAGATATGGAAATTATTTTTGGAGTGCTACATAATCCCATTATTACTTACTTTCACAGTCACCATCACTGTCTCTGATTCTCACATATCATTCTTCATATATTGGAGCAGTAGATAATACATTGCTGCATTAAAATTAAACATTTTTCATTGTAAGGCGGGACGTATAATGGGACAAAGTAACCTGTCTTGCTGGTGTGAATCAAGTAACATTTTATGTCAGAGGGACCTTAAGTGAAGATATACAACATGCGTTACCCTGTATATTTCTTTTGTGATATGGTTTACACTGAATGAGCATTAAATCATGCAAGAGAGTATGCATGTGCATATGTCTGTTTTGCATGCCACCTGTAACCTGCACTTTTTTTTTTTTTTTTTTTTACATTCCTTGGTATGTCCATTCACTTTCTTGGTGGGATATAGAAAGTGCTACTAATACTCTTCATAGATAGGTACTAGGCTACTGGCCCTAGGGCCTATAAAACCCTAGCCAAAAAGGTACCCTGGCTTTCACCACACAAGAAAATTATTTTCCTGTCCATCTGTCGAGCAGAACCACAGAAGTGAGCCCCGGGGTGAATTTCCTGTTTCCCATCCAATCAGCAAGATTTTTCTTTAAGAGTGCTAATGAGAAGCTTTGTTTGATATAGATAGTTTGTTCCAGAGTATGGGAAGTCTCTGGGACAGGAATCTATCCCTCCAGCATGTTCTGCTTATTGTAGCGACAAGGTTTAGATCCCTAGAGTGTGTAGCTCGGAGGGATTGGGATTTCTTTAAGTGGAGCATGTTCAACAGCTCTGGGTTTGACATAGCTTTGTATGTTAGGCAGAGATTGCCTCTGAGTAGGTGATATGCAATGGAGTAAAGCTGGAGGTTTTTGAGACTGTCTGCGTAGGGCATCTGTTTGAGGCCGGTAATCTCCTTTGTGAGGTATTTCTGTGGCCTTTCCAGTTGTTGTAGATGTCTTGTGAAGTACATACCAAAAGGGGCATTGTACTCTATAATGGGTCTAATGAGTGATGTGTAGAGAGGAACAATTACTTCTTTTTTCCTGGATGAGAAACCTTTTGTGATGAGGTGTGTCACGTAGAAGGATTTCCTGACTACTGTGGCAATGTGATTATCATAGGAGAGACTACTGTCCACGTGTGTTCCAAGGTTTCTTATCATACTTTCAGTGTTAAGTAGACTACTGCCTATGTGGAAGTCCATGGGTACAGAGTTTTTACTAAAGGGGATGACAATGCACTTTTTGGCATTGAGCTTGAGGCCATGGCTTTGACACCAGGCATCTGTCTCAGTGAGGCCCTTTTGTAGGATGTCCACATCATTAGGAATTTTGATTATGGCTCCTAGTTTGCAGTCATCTTCGAACTTCATTAGCCAAAGACCTTCTGTGTTAGCCTGTACTTCAGAGAAGTAGATACCAAACAGGAGAGGACCCAGGACTGAACCATGTGGTACTCCACTTGTCACTGGTCTGAAGTTGGATTCAAAGTCTGCTACTTTCACAGTGCGGGTTCTGTGAGTGAGCCAGTTGGCAACTCATCTTGTGACATAGGGATTTATACCTAGTTTACTGAGTTTATCTATAATTTCAGAGTGGGGGACAGTGTCAAAAGCCTTGGCAAGATCTAGATAGGTTGTGTGAACCACCTTACCCTTGTCTACAGCTTTGGTGACTGCTTCAAAGATGTCTATCAGGTTTAGGAGATATGATCTGCCTTTTACAAACCCGAACTGGGTGGGGTCCAGAGTTTGGAGATTATCAATGTCTTAGTTTATAAGTTCCATGATGATACATTCCATGGCCTTACAGACCAGGCTTGTCAGGCTAATGGGGCGGTAGTTCCCGGGGTCAGTGGTGGCTCCTCCTTTATGAAGTGGGATAACAGTCACTGTATGCCATTCAGTGGGCACAAAGCCTGAGGTGAGGCTATGATTGAACATGGTACTTAGATGGGGTGCCAGTTTGTTCTGTAGTTCGTGTTGAACGCAGCCTAGGATGTTGTCAGGTCCCATGGATGTTGTGTTTTTTGCTTTGGAGAGTGCGGTTTTTACCTGTGCAGCCATGATTACAGGAACTTTGCACTCCTCCGGTATAGAGTTGGGCCCTTTAGGGGGTGAGAGGGGGGTAATGTTAGTACTGAACCTATCTACCAGGATGTTGGCAATATCAGTTGGTTATGTATATCTAGTGCCATTGTGCTCTAACTCAGAGCAGATCTGAGTGTTGCCATTGAGATTCTTGACATAGCTATCAAATGCTTTGTGGTTGTCTTTAGAATCAGTATCAATTTTGTTTTCAAAACTAGCTTTGGAGGATTTTTATGAGGGATCTCAGCTCCTTACTGAGGCTAACAAGGGAGCTCCTCCAATCATAGGATTTTGCTCTTTTTTCCAACACTTTTTTTCTTCTGTTGTAGAGTTTGTTTATGGCAGAGGACTATCAGATTGGCTTCCTTTTATTTTTGGTGGATAGCATCTTGGTTCTGTTATGGATAGCATGATCCATGCACTTGTATAAGTGCTTATAAAGTACATTTGTGTAGTATTCAACAGTTGTAACTCTATTGTCATGGGTGCCATGAAGTTTGCCACTTCTATATTAAGAAGCGTGAAGTTGGCTTTGGAGAAATGTTTTTCGGTGGTTTCCCTAATGGGAGGGTGGGGGTGGGATGTGGACATCTAGGGTGATTAGCTTGTGGTCAGATCTGACCAACAAGGAATTGACCTCTGGTGTGGACACCGGTCGCCCATGTTGGTAATGACCAGGTCTAGGATATTGCTGCCTCTTTTGGCGGTGTGGATAAGTTGATCCAAGGCATTGGAATTTATGAATTCCAGAAAACATTGAGCAAAAGAGTTGGTACATGAGTAGTTTTCCAGTTAATGGTGGGGTAGTGGAAATCACCCATTTTTAGGGTGTTGGGTTGTACCATAATATTTTCCAGTGTCTCAAGAAATGAGGAGTAGGAATCATGGGGCATAGTGGGGGATCTGTAGCAAGCTACAATTTGGATTGTGGTCTTGCCCAGAGTTAGTTGCACTTGGATAATCTCGGATGCATTATGCTGAGCAACTAGCCTGGAGGTGTGGATATTCTTAATGAATATGGACACGCCTCTGCCTTTAGTGTTTCGGTCCAGGTTAGGTGGTCAAAAGGTGTGGTATAAATTATAGCCTGGTAATGCAGGGGTGCTGTCTGGAGCCTTGAACAAGGTCTCTGTCACTGCACAGATGTCGATGTTCTCCATTTTAAGGAGTGCCTCGATTGAGTGCATTTTGAGGTTTACACTTTTAGCATTGAGAAACATTACTCTCAGATTTTGTTTGCTTGTGCCGGTTATGGTGGTGAATTTGGCATTTGACCCTTGCCTAAGAAAGGCAATATAGGAGTGGCAAAAGCATTAGCCAGTATCCAGAATCCCAAGGGCAACAGGTGCAGGCCATCTCTGGCAAAGCATCATGGTCTGTCATCCCAGGCAGACAGATACTGGATCCCCTTAGAATGACATCAGAAGCTTAGCCAATTGCTGAAGTCAATCATTTTGTCCTTGTACTGTGGTATCATTCTGGGTGATGGCAGGATGCTACTCAGGGCTAGGGTCATACCTGCCTGGGCTACAAGATCGGAGTGCTCCTCCATGTCTCTTTTCATGTAGTCCAGGGAGGTATGTCTCAGGTCATTCACACCAACATGGACAATGACAGAGTCATATTTGTACTTGTTGCGGAGTGAACTGAGTACGTGCATTATGTGGTGGGCCCTGGCACCTGACAGGCAGCTGACAGTATCTTTCTCCTTGTTTAGCCTAGTGAGTGGAACATCAGTGTGCCTAACTATAAAGTCACCGATGACAAGTGTTGGGTACGTTGTTATGCCTTATGGGCTGTGGTTGTGTGGCACACTGAGTTTGTGAGCTATGTGTCATTTGGGTTGTGTTGGGGGGGTGGAGGTTGCTTGCTTTTCTGCTTTGGAGGTCTCTATTGCTTGAGCAGATTTTTATTGAGAGCCTCCGTGAATGTAGGTGTGTGTTTTGTGTTTCTGTGTGTGTGCTTTGGTGGTGTAGGTTTTAAAGGATTATCTGATGAGTGTGGTGTGGTGCAAGTGATTGCCTTCTCCTCTTGACTGTCTAGGGTGAAGGGACTCTCTTGGGTGAAGAGAGCTTTGTTTCCAGTGTGGCTATATAAGTGCATCTCTCAAAGGTTGTAGTGTTGGGTGGTAGGAGGAGATGGTTGTCTGTGTACATGAGGCAATTGCTGCATTGCCCCTAGATGCCTAGATTCATCAGGTAGACAGGAGAAAACACCGGGAGTTGACCCTTAGACATGCCTGGATAGGTGCTTATTTATTAAGTACTAAAAACTGTTTTCCTCTAGACAAGTAAGGAAAATTGAGTGCTGTAGTAATGTGTGGCTTATTTAGTGCTTACAATGAGTTCTGACCAATAACTGGCCCGAAGCCCAAGTGCTTAAATTGCACAAGATGGTTGTGCTGTAGGGAGCATCACAGCATAGTTTAGCTGTTGTACACTGTTGCTGCCAAATGTCATACGACATTATCAGTACTATTAGCCACCTGTTGCAGTTTGCGCGAAACCTGCTTTTCTCACAGAGGTGGGTCTACTAGACAATGTCCTAAGCTTTTGGAAGCTGGTCCAGAATTTAGTGTCTAACTGGGTGTGTTAGCAGCATTATTTATTTATTTCTTTAATTTATTAATTCATTCATAAATTCTTTCTTTCATTATTTTTTATTTGATTTGTACTAGGGAAATGATAGAATTTCTTTAAAACTACATATGACTATAGTGAGGTACCTGACTAGAGAAAAAGTGAACTGGACGTATGGAAATTTGTAAATGCAACAACTTTTTTTAGCTTTATCTTCTCTTTTGCCTAAAATTGCTGAGATTGTTATATTTTGTTTTGCTATTGGAAAACAATTTTTAACTGGTATGCTAGTCTTTAAAACACTATTCAAAATTCATGTCTATAGACATAAGCTAGATTCAGTATTAATATTTGTCAAGATTTCACGTGTTAAAACTTTGCGGTTAACCTTTACCTTTCCAGCTGTGTAGTAAACAATCTGATATTGGTATTGTATTATAAGTAATCTAAATGTTGTAATTCACTAAAACAGGGTACCCGAGCTGACAGCTAATGAAAATGACAAAAATAAATAAGCACACAGATGAATAAAGAATAAATATAATACAAAAAATAAAACAGAGGATGCATTTAACAGTGTCATTGTATTTATTTTATGTAGTTAATTTCAAAATAATTCTGACATTAAAATGACTGCATTTTCAAACCATGTATTCTTACTTTTTTTTGGTTCTCCATGTTTTAGAACTGTTTGTTAAATGAGAGTTCCTTCCAAACTCTAACAGCCCCCTAGAGATTTATATTCAATACTGATACAGTCAAAGCCTGTCATGATTTCAAGCCACACAGTTCAGATCATCTCCTTATGAATAAATTACAGTCATCACACCACAAGCCAGTGCTGATTCTCCCTTAGGATACAAAATAAATTAAGCAGTAAATCTTTCTTGATTGAAGATTAAGTTGAGGATTTGTACAAGATTACTTTAATATGAAAAAGTAATCTTACGCTAAAAGATACATTAGCACACATTAATGTAAAATGTTTTTTGAACAGATAATATATAAATCAGCACTGGAGATGTCCTCTATGATTTTTACATTTTCATTAAAAATCTGCTATTTTCCTTTTTATACAAATGTATTCAATGTATACACTAAATTTAGAGGTTTCAGCTTTAAAGATTCATACGTGTGTACTAAGCAAATGACCACAAAGGCCTTTTCTAAGCCTAGCAATGCATCCCAAATCTCTGACAAGTGATGGTACACTTCACAAGTGTAAGCAGGGGTTTGGGAGATGAAACATCTAGAAGCAGGGATCTGGGAGATGAACCATTTACAGGCTGTCTGTGTCCATTACAGGCTTAGATGCCAAACCAGGGATGAATTTCCTGTTCTCCACCCAACTGAGTTACAACTGTATTGGGTTAGGCAGGAACTCTATCTCGCATGGATGGGGAACATGTTCCAGAGAAGCGGTATTCATATCTTTGAACAATGGTGAAATTAAGTATTTTTTTCCATGAAAATATGTTATTTTCAGGCAGGCATTGATAAAATATGTTGCAAAGCACATTCACGTTCAGGTTTCTCAGTCTCACAAATGCTACTGCTATTAACTTTCATTTTACCTGAAAAAAATAAAATTAAATAAATAAATAAAATAGAAAAGCAGCTTTTAACTTATGGTTATAAGGTCTGTACTTGCAATGAAAATCATTGCTGCTATACAGAGGTTGTCATTTTAATACTAGAGTACATCACTTCTCTCATTATTAGAGCAAGACGTAGAATTACAAAGGTACAGCATTCCCCTAAGAAGGCAAGAGAGTTAAATTTATAAAGAAACAGTGTAATTAACTAAATTATATGCATGGCTATTAGCTAGTATTTAACAAAGGGTGAGGACATGTTGTATTAAAGACTGAGTACTCCATTTTATTTCTCTTTTGTTAAGAACTCATTTGTATGGTCTGTCTTTATTTGCTTTCTAGGTAGCACAAATATAAATATCATTGTGGCTGTTTATTTTCCTTTTGCAGAAGTTGAATTATTGGAAAGCTTTATTGCTAAATAGTCTTGATTCACCATAACAGTCATTCATATTTAGTTATCCCCTTGGTGATTGAATTAATGGAGAATTCAAACTTTCAGGTTTATGGATGTAGTGCACAGACGGTGCATGCTGAAGCAATGATTACAATGCTGATTTTTATCTGAAACTTTTAGTATCATTAGCAGCATACCAAACAATTTTCAACTAAATATTTCTTTAAAAATGTGCACACGTCTTGACCCCAAGGAAGTTGTAGTACTGTCTTCCCTTAGTGCTACCTGCCAGATCTAATATAATTGATATTACTGCTGGATTAATGTACCACAAGAAATACTCAAGGCATTGATTAAAACCAAAAATGTTATTGTCCCTAGCAAATATAACCAAGAAGCTGTGGGATGTCATTTTTAATGAGACAAACCACCATTATTTCAGTAGAAAATAATTTGTACATTCCATTGAAAAGCATGTTAGCATTTAAAGAAAAGTCAAAACTGTGTCACATAGCTGACTTCTGAATAAGCGTTTGTTAAGTAATACACAGAACAAATCATGCAGTTATAAAAATGACAATGTAAACGGGTAGAATTTCACTTGGGCAACTTTACATTCCAAGAGTACCTTGAGGCCCCATATTTCAAGCAAGAGAATGTAAGAATTAGTTGTCCCTTGTTGCACTTGGTTATGACTGCATACTAACATTTCAGACGGTATTTCAAAACAGGTCATCTTCCTGTCTTAGATTAATCTTGTTTGATAACAATAAGAAAGATTCTATCATTTTTAAAGCATGAGAAATTCTCAAGTAGAAAATGGTTTAGTCTACCACACGACAATTGAATTCCTGGTTAGGTTACGAGTCTGTTATTACACAAAAGTAACATTAGTGGTGGTGGTCCAAGTGGGGGTGAACGACTTAGCATGCAACAGCATATCAACTCTGAATCCAATGAAAACATAAAATGTAAAAGCAATATTGTCCCACACCACCTTCCTACAGTTAAGCAACACCCCAGATATCTTCTAAGTACATTAACAAGATCACATGACAGGAAGGGTAAATAAAAAGCTCCTTATTCTAACTGTTGTCAGATGTCACTGTAACCTTGAAAATGTACATAACACTTCCCAAACAGTAATAAACAGACCTACCAATCCAATGCAACCAAATAAGATAAAAACAAACATAATCACATACTAAAACAGCATTATGAACATAATAATAAATATAAAACTGCAAACATTTACAGAAAAAGAAAACAATGAAATAAAATTATCCACTCCCTTTCTTGACTAAGCTAGACATTTAAAAATGAATGAAATCTGTGCGTGTGTGCATGTGAAAGTGGGTGTGTTTGATTGTATATATTTATAAGAGGACAGTATTTTGTTTAAGGTGGGCTTATTCAGAATTTTGTTTCATAGCATTTAATCAAAGTGAACAAGCTAAACGCTCATACACAATAATCTGCAAAGCTATTGATTTTTGGCAATTTTCTACCAGATTTGACTAAAAAGCAGCTCTACAAGAAAATACTATTGTGCTTTTATCGAGTTTTATATAATAACCGTGTACTTTATAGGTGATTTTCTAGTAATCAAGTTAAGAATTATTTTGGTTTATACTCTTGTGACACTAAAAAAAAGCTAGCCATTTCTGGGCTTTTGTTTGCTTTAAACCTTGAAGAGTGTCATTTTGTTATTGGCCTGTGTGCTCATTTGAATATATTCAGATTTTCTGTGTTGTAAATTGCCTGAATTTGCCCATTGTTGATCATTGCACAGCCACTTTTAACAATGTGATCTATAAATACAGGTATCTTTAGCCATATTTTTATTTATACAACCTCACTTCACCAAATCACTACTGATTAGTGTGATTAGCAATATCTGTAGGGTGGACAGCTGCCCACAGTAATACACAGTTTGCCACACTCTAATTTACTATAATTAGGTTATAGATTATCCATGTTGCCCTTAGCAGTTAGTAGTTGCTCCTCATAGTGCATGTTCAACAGTTACTTAGCATAAGTTGTTTCCTCCATAGTAAAGTCCAATAAATACCTAATTTTTAGAACTAGGAGGTTTTAAAACAAATTCTCCAGATCCATGAACGAATCTGGAAGGTTAGTTGCTTGTCTTCCTTTGTTACCAGCCTCATTTCACTTGGCATCCTTAGGCAGTGTAGCAACTGCCCAACGCTCATAGATAATGAACGTTTACTTAATTCAAGGTTTGTGAGAGGTGTAAGTATTTAACTAACAATGAGGCCTTAATTGAACAAAAAGGTATGACACATGCTTTCATGGCACTCTACATCAACATACACTAAAGTGTCTTATGCTTAGAGTGTAAAGAAGTTTTGCCAGTACCTTCTAAATCCACAAACACTAGATGTCAGTGAAAATATAACACAACATAACTTTCTGACAGACTTCCAACAAAGAGTGATTAGGAATTAAATAGTTTCAGATGCATTCTATAGGACTTTCCCACAAATAAAAATGTTTCAATGATTTGGGACTGTAGAGTCAGACAACTTGATTCTTCTCTCGATATGCTGAACAAATGTACGGTGATGGTAAGCTGTGTTTCAGTTGTCAGGTTAATACCTCCATGGACCTTATAGCTTCATAGGTTGGTGCTAGGCTATCGGCCCTATACAAGCCTAGCCATAACAACTCCCTGCATATTTCTTCTCACAATATTTACTTTCCTGGACCCCTGTCTAGCAGGGCGACTGAAGTGATCCCTGAGGTGAATTTCCTATCTCCCATCCAATTGTCAAGGTTCCTTTTGAAGAGGGCCAAGGAGGCGCTCTGCTTGACATGTATGGGCAGTCTATTCCAGAGTATGGAGAGTCTCTGGGTCAGGAACCTATCTCTTCAGCATGTTTCGTACAAGGTTTAGATCCCTGGAGTGTGTGGCTCTGAGGGTGTGGGATTTCTTTAAGTGGAGCATGTCCAACAGCTCAGGGTTTGACATGGCCTTGTATGTTAAGCAGAGATCACCTCTGAGTAGATGATATGCCACAGAGTATAGCTGGAGATTTTTAGATGGTCAGCATAGGGCATCTGCTTTAGGCCTGTGATTATTTTAGTGAGGTGTTTCTGTGGCCTTTCCAGCTGTTGCAGATGACTTGTGAGGTACATACCAAATGGGGCGTTGTACTCTATAATGGGTCTAATGAGGCATGAGTACAGTGGGACACAATGACTGCCTTTTTTCTGGATGAAAAGCCCTTAGTGATGAGGTGTGCCACATAGAAGGATTTCCTGACTGCTGTGGCGATGTGGTTATCGAAGATGAGACCACTGTCCACCTGTTATAGGTTCATAGGTAGGTACAAGGCTATTAGCCCTAGGCCTATATAAGCCTAGCCAAATGGTACATTGGCTTTTGCCACCCAAGAAAATGATTTTCCTGTGCCCCTGTCAAGCAGAGCCACAGAAGAGATCCCCAGGGTGAATTTCCTATCTCCCATCCAATCATCAAGATTTTTCTTGAAGAGTGCTAATGAGGAGCTTTGTTTGATATATATAGGTAGTTTGTTCCAGAGTATGGGAAGTCTCTAGGACAGGAATCTCTCTCTCCAGCATGTTCTGTTTATTGTGGTGACAAAGTTTAGGTCCTTAGAGCGTGTAGCTCAGAGGGACTGGGATTTCTTTACGTGGAGCATGTCCAACAGCTCTTGGTTTGACATAGCTTTGTATGTTAGGCAGAGATCACCTCTGAGTAGGCGATATGCGACAGAGTAAAGCTGGAGTTTTTTGAGACAGTCTACATAGGACATCTGTTTGAGGCCAGTAATCCCCTTTGTGAGATATTTCTGTGGCCTTTCCAATTGTTGTAGATGTCTTGTGAGGTACATACCAAAAGGGGCATTACTTTCTACTTTCTACTTACTAATGAGTGATGAGGTGATGAGTAGAGGGGAGCAATGACCTCTTTTTTCCTGGATGAGAAACATTTTGCTATGAGGTGTGCCACGTAGAAGGATTTCCTGACTACTGTGGGGATGTGATTATCAAAGGAGAGACTACTGTCCACCTGTGTCCCAAGGTCTCTTATCACACTTTTGGTGTTAAGTAGACTACCGCCCATGTGGTAGTTCATGGGTACAGAGTTTTTACCAAAAGGGATGACAATGCACTTTTTGGCATTGAGCTTGAGGCCATGGCTTTGACACAAGGTGTCTGTCTCAGTGAGGCTTTTTTGCAGGGTGTCTGCATCATTAGGAGTTTTGATTATGGCTCCTAGTTGTCCAGTCATCTGTGAACTTTGTTAGCCAAAGACCTTCTCTGCTAGCCTGTACTTCAGAAAAGTAGATACCAAAGAGGAGAGGACCTATGGCCCTTTCAACTGGCAAATGACTATGACATGGTGCTGGTCTATGTTGAGCTGAATGACTTGGCATGCACAATCCTAAGAGATATTCAGAAAAACATGTTGGAATTCTCCTTGAATTTCACAAATGCAGGCTAACCCTAACAGAATACTTTAATCTTAAGAATAATGCCTAGGTACAAGGAAAAAATAATTGTCTTCAATTATTGGTGTCATTGCAGGACGATCAAGAATGTGTGAGCATGGTACTTATGAAAGTTAAGACTGTGGTTTCAGTTGTTTCTCCATTTTTTGCAAGCCTGTATTAGTCTTCCATTTGTCTTTCTAAATAAACCTTATTTATAAGACAAGCAGGTATGTAGATACTGCTTCTCTGGTTGAAACACAGCATAATATAAGATAACATAAAACGTAACATAACATAACATAGGAATGCAGAAGAAAAATAAATAATAATGCTATCTGAAGCTATTCTGCCCGAGTTACTTTTCTCATGCTGTTAAAATATTGACAATTTGTAAATCTTCTGGCTAAGTGTTTTATCTGAGATGTTTCTACCACAAACACAAAAAACAAAATTTAGATACAGGAAAACAAAAAAAAATACTCATCTAAAATCTGCATTTGTGAACACAGCTCTGAGACCAAAAAGGAAAAATCCTGTGAATGCAATATTTAAGAATGTCTGAGACTAGTGTGAATGACATATTTATGTTGAGTGTTTTGCAAATTATGTACTTGAATGACTTTAATAGGGATATATTAAATAAAACAAAATTCAATGAGTATATGTGGCATTCTATATTAAGGGCTATCAATATCTCAGTTTAAATGGCTGTGTCAGTTTGAAACTTGTTTTGTAGAGTCATGGCTTTAGAGGTTAGTTATGTCATATGATCTTATAAACTTTATAATTACCTGCATGAAAAACTTTTTTTTGCTTCACTTTAGAAAGCACTGTGATTTTGAAAGCTTGTTTTGCTTTAATAAAATCAATCATGTTTTAGTTTCTTGATATTTTTTTTTTTCGTCTGGCAATCAGGATTTGCACTGATAAATTGGCATTTATTTATTTATTTATTTTTATTAATTTATTTATTTTTTGCATCCATAAGGAAGTAAAGTCTGTCATTTTATTGAAAATGATTCTGTTGTACTTTGCGTGGTTTGGAAAACGTTCTGCACCTGTGAAATTGTTAAACGCTATGCCTAAATAAGAATTTACTCCTCAGAGAAGGAAAGGGCTATGCTGAAATTTAAACATCCTGAGTAGATACAGAGATATGGTCAAAAAATAAACATGGTCATTTTAAGGGTTACATTAAGGAAGTGTGATGCTTTTCTTATTGTCTATTTCTCATTACAGCTGTAACTATGAAGTCTCTGCAAGACAAAAAATCTACTGGAGGTCATCCTTCTGAGGAGTACAGCCACTGATCAACATATAATTCTCCTACTGCAGCAGTTTATACAATTGGGAAATTGCAGGTCGCCTCATCAGGAGTCCCAAAAGTAAGTGTTTGTCTAAAGAAGTTGAGCCAGAAAGGTAATCTGGAGGTCTACCTGGCACACACCAAAATGGATGAAGCTTGGAAGCCTTAGTTCCATACCAGGTGGACTAGGATTCTAAAGTCACACTTGAATGGGCACTAGCTAAAGGTCTGTTTGGACTTAGATGATACATTCACCCAGGACTACCTGCATCTGAAAACGAGAAATTGTGGCAGGCACTAGTCCTTCTACTGAGGCTCAGTGTCTTAAATTTCATATCTTTGATATTTAATGCAGACAAACTAGTAAAGTCACAGGTTGTTGATAGCATGCATATTTTAAACAGTGGTTAGAACGTAATGTGACTACTACAAGTTGAATTTTAAAAATGCTGCCTGTAGACAAGTATAAATGGGAATGCCCAAGTAATTAAATACAATAGGCACACCAGAGTGTCTACATAATCTTCTGAATAACTAGATGTTTTAATGAAACATTATTAACTGAATTTATAAACTGTAAGATAGATTTGCATGCATCAAGGAAAATAACAAACCTGCAAGTATGATACCTTATCTGCAAAAAGAAAGAACTGTCTTAATTTGAAGCAGACAAGTTATAGAATTGGACATTACAGCACAGACACAGTTAGTGACAATAATACTGTATCTGCAAACCTTTTAAAGGATAGTCAAACTGATGTATCTGCATGAACCTAATGAATTTGATAATGCTTTATTTACTAGACGTGGAATGTGTAGTGACACTGTGTCCTTAGAAACGTATTATATGTAATATTTTGCTTAAGCGGGAAAAAGAAGTGCATGATTTTCTGGATTCATGGATCCTGATTACATTAGCTACATCACATTGTTTTCTGGAGACATAAACAACTTGTAGGCAGCAAATTGAAGTGCTGTATGCTATGGATAAAAAGGAATGCACTATAACACGGACAAAAATACCGATTGCACATGCAGAGTGTTACATTCTTTACAAAAATAGCGATTGCACATGCAGTGTGTTACATTCTTTACAAAAATACCGATTGCACATGCAGAGCGTTACATTCTTTACAAAAATACCGATTGCACATGCAGAGTGTTACATTCTTTACAAAAATACCGATTGCACATGCAGAATGTTACATTCTTTAGCTCTAGAAGGAGCCTAACTTAACACATGATGTGATAACTGGCCAACATTTTGCACAGCTTAATAAGATAACTAGGTCTTGGGATGGGCTCAACTGGAGATTCTGCAGAAAATACTTTGTCCCAGTAAAGAAAAGGGTATGAAACTAGGAGACACAAAGGGAGATAATATTTAAGTCAGGGTATCAGAGATAGATTCATCTAACATGGAGTCTTTCAGGAATCTCTTGTTCAAATAATGAAGAAAGGCAATATAGAAACAGAATGTTTGTGCTGTGAAACAGCTCCATCTGTTAAATAAGAAAAGTCAGTGTACGGAATGACTGAGAAGGTAAGTCTTCCAGAAAGACTCCTGCTGTTAAAGCTGTAAGAACTGAAAGGGAAGGGCCTGTACTTAATAATACACCAAGTGAAGTGGGTGTAAAAACTGAGGAAAATGGATGAATATCATACCAAAGAAAACAGAAAAAAAGACAATGTGAGACACAGAGTGTGGGAACTAAAAGGGATGTACTTGTAGTTAAGAATGGACAAAGAAAAATAGCTGAAGAAACTGAAGAAGAAAATGGATGAATATCATACTTAAGATAAAAGAGAGAGGAACATGAACAGTATCCCAAGCTTCTCTCTGTATTGCCAAAGCACACAGGCAATTAAAACAGAAGTAAGGCTCTAAGAAAGTGAGGAAAATACAGAAGAAAAGAAAGGAAATCTACTGGTATTCATGGTGGAAGGATACTATTTTAATGAGCCACTTTTTATAATAAATTTATTGTATGAAAGTGAAAATCCTGCATCTGAAGCTGGAGGGAAGAAGCCACAGCTTTTACTTCAGAAGAGAAATCTGTTGAAAGCAGTGCAGACTTCATTGATTTGTTAATCAGCCATGTAATCTTTAAGAAGGATCAACGGAAAGATAGTACACTGAGTAGAGCCAGGGGGTATGTACAGGGAGGAGCTGGAGAACCCACAGAACAGAACAACCTGATTAATACCCATTTTTGAACTAAGAAATAACCTGTTCCACAAGGTGACAAAAGGCAGGGTGCAGATATTGAGTCAGTTATTTGCTCCAAGATCTTTTGGAGCACTTGTAATAAAATTAGCACATATCCCCATTCTGGGTTGTCATTTTGAGACGAATAGAACAAAAAGTTAGAATTGCCATTTTTTACAAGTCTGGTATTATGATGGACATAACAGACTTGCCTGCACCCTCCCAAAAAATCCAAAAATGTCACAGCCCAGGATTTAAGAACTCTTGGTACTCGTACCCATTGCAGATGTCCCTTTTGAACTGCGTATCAATAAACACTATAAGTCCGCTTATAAAATCAAGGAAAGGGCCATTAATATTCTAGTAATTAAATATTATGTAACAGAATTTTATATAACACTTTTCCTTTAAATACTCAATGCTAGTACCACAGCTAAAATGTGTACTGTTTTTTCTAGGGTATAAATTTCTTTATCAATTTTTACTGACCAGGGCACCCCATTCAAATCCAGAGTACTCTCTAAATTTTGCTAATTTTTAAAGTGAAATGGTTAAATGGTTTTGTGTATCACTCTCAGGCATATGGGCTAGTTGAACTTTTTAATTCAACTTTATAATCTATGGTATGGAAAGCTATACAAGTAGATGTGAGAACAGATGGACTACTTCCTTAGTTTTCCTTCACTGTAACAGAAGCAACACAAACCTCAGATGGATCCACACCAGTTTACTGTTGCATTGCAGACACCCTTAAGGCTTCCTTTATACAGCCAAAGTACCATGGGTGGAAGAAAACAACCCATTTAAAAGTGTGACAGAGTGTTTCTGACCTTCTGGACAGGTTAAGAACAATAGTGCCTACAGGAAGAAAGCATATGGAGAGGGTGAAGAGGAAAAGTCTAGCCAATATAATGGAAATAGTTGTCTTAGATAATTAAAACAAGAGACAAAGTGCATTTATACCCACTGCTGAAAAAGTTATTCCACATAAGTGTTCAGAAATATTAAAAACAGAAGTTTCTGTAGTAAGCATGTTGTAGGAGAAATTAAACCTTCACATAATGTCCTGAAGTTAAAGCAAGGAATACATTACCGAATTCTCAAAATCAGAAAGTAAACAAAAAAAAGTTGTACTCAAGAATAAGGACATCTTCACAAAGTTGCCAAGACAAAAGCAGTTTAATCCAACACAAAATAGAAACCATACCTGAAGAGAAAAGTTAGTTTGAAAGAACAGATATCATAATCCCCAAACCAGGCAGTTAAGGAAAATGAGGTTATAAAACAATGATAAAATGAGTGGAACAGTCTCATTGTACTGGTTCTCAAGGGTGATGCATCTGTAATGTGTTGTCAGAACTACAGTAAACTCTCAGTTAACCAGCACCCATGGGGATTGGTAGATGCCAGATAACTGTAGTTTCTGGTTGCTTGACAGTTACTATTAAAAATAGGCTTGACTAATCCTTTATCCTATACAATTTGTTTGGTTTGACTTGTTCTCAGGTTTTTTTAAAAGTCTAAAAATATAAGATATGTTTCTATAGGGGGAAAACAGAAAATGCAACACATGAATATTGTACTGTAATTTCTTAATTTTTTTTTTGCCGGTTGCTTGAGAGTGCCAGTTGCCTGAGTTCCAGTTAACTGAGAGTTTACTGTATGAAAACTGATTGAAAATTAGGCCAAATTAGATTTATGTTGCTTTTAATCTAAATAATTCTGGTAGCCCCGTCCCCCCAAAATATGGTATTCTCTACAACTGAAGATATTTCTACAACTGATTCTATCTGTTCTCCATACAAAATTCTAGAGTCAGCTGGATGAGGTTCTAAGGCATCATGCCAGACATACTGGAGGCATACCTGAATAACTTCATAATATTCTCAGAAAACTGGGAAAGCCATCTCCCAAAAGTCCAAGCTGTCTTGAATGAATTGCTCCAAGTCAGCCTGACAACTACCTCAGGTAAATATAAGTTAGCTATGGCAGAGGCAACTATTTGGAGTATGTTACAACCAGAGTGATTATGAATTTCTAGACTGAAAAATCGGATACAGTCTGAACTGGTCTATTCTATTTGGCAAGCTATTATAGGAAATTCATGTTGAAATATACCATCACTCACTCCATAATAGGTTCATAGATTAGTACTAAGCTAACTGCCCTTGCAAGCCATTTTAAGCCTAGCCAATTATCCCTTGTGAGATTCAAAACCTGCACCTTGTGTTTGTAAGGCAAACACCTTAACTATTAGGCCACCCTCCCAACCCTTAACTGACAACAAAAGATGTCATTGAACATTTATGGACAAAGGAAAATTACCAAATCTTTAGAAAATAGAAAAAAATGTTACCTAGTTTGATTGGCCCCGATTTCCCCAAATGGTTCTGGGCACGTACCAATACAGATAAAGCAGGCATTGGTCAAACCTCTCAAATGTCCAGATTTTTGCAGAATGTCTAGACTTTTGCTATGTTTCTCATAAAATTTGTGTTTTTTCTCACAAATCACCGAGATGATCGGAGGATTGAAGTCACTAAATAATAACATGTATTTTAGTTTCAAACTTCATATTCTTCAGAAAAAAATGCACGATAAGACAAATTCTATCATTCTATCACCTTTCTAAGTTTATAAGAGCAATATTTAAAATCTGCCCCTATTTTTTGGCCTTTGTTCCCCCATTATGTCACACTTTGTCCAGATTTCTTGTGCCGAGGTTGAGAGGTATGGCACTGGTGCAGTGATTTCCCAGATAGTAGAAGACAATGAGCATCCTATCTGTACAGCATCAATGAGAAAATATACTCAGCAGTAGAAATGGAATACCTAGCAGTTACGTGGGCTCTCAACACCCACAAGTAGCATTCACTAGGAGCAGAATTCACCCTCATTACAGACGATGCTTTGCTAGGGACGGCTTGCACCTGTCACCCCTGGGCTTTCGGATATTGGCAAAGGCTCTTGCTACCCCCATAGTGCCTTTTTTAGGCAAGGCTCAAAAGACAAACCCACCTCCATAGGTATCACAAGGGATAAGAAACTAAGAGTAATGCTACTTAATGCTAGAAGTCTAAACCTCAAGATGCACGCACTCAAAACTCTCCTTAGCATGGAGAACATTGATATCTGTGCAGTAACAGAAACCTGGTTCAGGACTCCCGAGAGCACCCCAGCACTACCAGGTTATACCTCATACCATGCTTTTCGGCCCCAAAACTTGGACCGAACCACAAAAGGAGGGGGAGTATCGATATTCATCAAAGATACCCACACCTCCAGGTTGGTGGCAAAGCACGAAGCATCAGAGACTATCCATGTGCAATTAACAGTGGGTAAAACTGCCTTCCAGTTTATAGCCTGCTACAGACCACCCTCCCAAACCCAGGAACCCCACTCGGCCTTCCTGAGATCACTGGAAAATATGAAGGTCTCTCCGAACACCATTATATTGGGCGACTTCAACTACCCAAACATAGATTGGGAGCATTACTCTAGCTCCAACACCCTTGCCCAAAGGTTCCTAGAATTCATAAACTCAAATACTATGGAACAACTTGTTACCACTCCCACAAGAGGGGAAAACATACTGGACCTGATCATCACCAACATGGGGACTCTATGCTCCAGACCAGAAGTGTATCCCTCACTGGTAAGATCAGACCATAAACTGATCTCACTGGATATTCACATCCCGACCCCACCCCCTGCCCAGAAAACCACAGTGAAAAACTTCTCTAAAGCAAATTTCACACTCCTCAAAACCGAGGTGGAATCCTTCAAAGCCCCCGGGCCTGAGGAAAATACGGCCCAGACCGCAGAATCCTTTATAAATGCATTCTATGAACACCTTCAGGAATGCATGGATCATGCAATCCCAAATAAAACCAAGACCCAATCCTCCAAAGGCAGACGACCTGTCTGGTGGACCCCAGCCATAAACAAACTATACAATAGAAGGAGGAAGCTACTACATGATAGAGCAAAATCCCAAAAAGGGAAGGCATCTCTGATCAGTATTAGCAAAAAACTAAGGGCACTCATAAAATCGTCAAAGGCCAGCTTTGAGAGAAAAATTGCACAGGACACTAAAGATAATCACAAGGCTTTCTTTAGTTATGTTAGGAACCTGGGTGGGAATTCCCAGATATGCTCAGAATTAGTCCAAAATGACAAAAAATACACTGATCCCACAGACATTGCCAACATCCTAGCTGACAGGTTCAGAGCAAACTTCTCCCCCCCCTCCCCACCAAAAGGGCAAATATCTATCCCAGCAGAGTGCTGCCCCCCTGACATCTCAGATGCTCAGGTGAGAGCCGCCCTCTCCAAAGCAAAAAACACAGCATCAATGGGACCAGACGGTGTCCCAGGCTGCATCCTACATGAACTCCAAGAAGAGCTAAACCCAAACATAAAACTACTGTTCAATCTCAGCCTTACTACAGGATATGTACCCAAAGAGTGGCGTACAGCAACAGTGGTCCCTCTCCACAAAGGTGGTGCCTCAACGGACCCTGGAAACTATCACCCCATAAGCCTGACTAGCTTGGTCTGCAAAGCTATGGAAAGGATCATCATGGACCTCATAAATAAAGATATTGGGGACCTACAGACACTGGATCCTACCCAGTTTGGCTTTGTTAAGGGCAGATCTTGCCTCTTAAACCTGGTTAACTTCTTTGAAACAGTCACCAAGGCCACTGACGAAGGGAAGGTGTTCCACACAGCCTATCTGGACCTCACAAAAGTCTTCGATACAATACCTCACTCAGGCATTATAGATAAGCTCACCAGCTTAAATATAAACCCCTATGTCACTAGATGGGTTGCAAACTGGCTCAAGGACAGAACCCACATGGTTAGAATTGCTGGAGCCATGTCAGACTCCAAACCAGTTACAAGTGGCGTCCCACAAGGCTCAGTCCTGGGACCTCTCTTGTTTGGTATATATTTCTCGGAGGTACAGGCCAACATGGAAGGACTGTGGCTGACTAAGTTCGCAGATGCCTGCAAACTGGGCGCCATAATCGACTCTCCAGCCGACACAAGCATCCTCCAAAAGGGCCTCATAGAAACAGACAACTGGTGCCAGAGCCATGGCCTCAAGCTAAACGCCAAAAAGTGTATAGTCATCCCCTTTGGCAAAAACAAAGTGCCCACAAATTACCACATAGGTGGTAATCCATTAAGTACAGAAGAAGTCATTAGGGACCTGGGGACCCAAGTTGATAGCAATCTCTCATTTGACAACCACGTGGCCAAAGTGGTTAGAAAAACATTTTATATAGCCCACCTAATCATGAAGGCATTCACATCTAGATTAGGGGAGGTCATCGTGCCTCTTTACTCATCCCTCATCAGGCCCATAATCGAGTACAATGCCCCTTTTGGGATGTACCTTACCAAACACATGCAGCAACTGGAAAGACCCCAAAAGTACCTCACCAAGAGGATCAAAGGGCTCAAACAGATGCCATATGCTGCCCGGTTAAAGAAACTCCAGCTCTACTCAGTGGCATACCGCCTGCTCAGAGGTGACCTGTGCCTGACGTATAAGGCCATGTCCAACCCGGAATTAAGGGACATGCTGCACCTCAAAAACTCCAAATCCCATCGAGCTACACGCTCGAGAGACTTGAACCTCAGCACTGAAATAAATAGGACATGCTGGAGGGACAGATTCATAACCCAGAGGCTCCCTTCACTATGGAAGAAAATCCCAGTCCAGGTTAGGCAGAGTCCCTCATTGACTCTCTTCAAGAGGAATCTTGATGAGTGGATGGGAGATCATAGGTTTACCCCGGGTATCACTTCTGTGGCACTGTTAGACAGAGGCACAGTATACTAACCTCGAAAAAGGGCATAGCAAAATTAATTTAAAATGGGTGGCGAAAGCCAAACATACTCTGGCTAGGCTTATAAATGCCCTAGGGCAGATAGCCTAGTATGAACCTATGAACCTATGAACCTAAGACCATGCTCATTTCCACTGAGTTTATACACAGAAGGATAGCAAGGCTGTGCTTTCTCATTGGACATCAACACTGCAGAAATTCAGTTTTAAGATCAACCATTATCTGAATCACAGCTACCTTAATTACAAATACACTGTCTTAGCCATACAGCCCATTCAGTGGGCTTTAACCAATGATTCCTTACAGGGACTCATGTGGCACAATGTTGAGGCAGTGTTGTTATGAAAATGAACTAAAATAGAGTTAGGTAGCATAGCTTCTATCTGTAAGATGGTGTGTCAGGCCAGAGAAAAGAGGCAGGAGCACAACAGGATCAAATTGCCTCCTGGATTTTTACTGCTAGTAGTTCCCCAGGATAACAGATTACTGTCTTACAGAGTCATGAGTCAAGAAAGAGGTGTGATGAATAGCTTCCAAGGAGAAGAAGAGTGGAACCAGATGTGAAGGTGTACTTGCCACAGACAGTTTGCAGACAGACAGTTTGTGTAAGTACTGTTCAATAACGTATCGAAGCTGTGTGTTAAAAAAGCAATGGATTGTGAAGCTGAACCTGCAAAAATGAACTTGTATCTTGTGAAAGCGCTTACTGAAGTAAGACTGTTTTTCTTTTTCCCACTATTACAAGACTGCATTATTCTTTCATTTGCTTGTGCAAATAATCCCTGTTTATACTGCAAGCTAATGTCTAGAGACTGTCTAACTAAAAGTACCCAAGAATACAAATAATCCAATGAGAATGTCCTTGTCTGGTAATACAATACCTTGAGCAGTTATTCTATAATATGTGGAAGCCAACAATTAATGGTATACTAGTTTAGTATACAGTCTGTTGTAAATGAATGAAGCTAAGATAATTGGTTTTCAAAAATGCAGCTCATTATGTACAAGTACAGATAAGGCATGTTCTTCCAGATAAAAAAATAAACTACTAAATAGTTAAATACATAAAAATAAGTGAATAAAGTATTGTGCTTTTAATTAAAATAGACAGCCATTACCTTGAGTTTTGATTTTTGGAAAACCAACTCTCACAATACTTCTCTTTGAATTACTTCAGACCATAATAATTTTCAGTTGACTTTAAAGTTACTTCTCTGGGCATTAAGCTTTTTTTTACCAAAGGTTTGCACTTTCTACTTGGGCTTGTCATAGCTCTCTTTTAATGTTGTCTCCAAATGCACAATCAACAAATCTGCTCTAATAGAGCAGATTCCTCTCTTCTTCTTCTTCTTCGGCTTTTCCCGGTTAGGGGTCACCACAGCGGATCACCTGTCCGCTCATGATTGGCAGTGGAGTTTTACAGTGTTGAGTTGCCAGCCCGATGCCCAACCTTCCACAGAAGGCACACTCACACCTAGGGCCAATTTAGAGTGTCTAATCCACCTACAGCATGTCTTTGGGATGTGGGAGAAAACCTGAGCACCCGGCAGAAACCCACGCAATCATAGGGAGGACATGCAGACTCCACACAGAAGGCACCCCAGCCGAGGATCGAACCAGAGAACCTCTTGTTGTGAGGCAGCAATGCTACCCACTGCACCACCATGGCCGCCCCAGAGCAGATTCCTCTCTAACACATAAAAATGAATAAAACAATGACTACATTTAAAATAAATGGTATTCAGTCTATACAGTTTTGAATGGCAAACATTTATACTATGTACATATTTTTGGAATACAATCATTATTTACACCAGTATTTATATATGTATAATCAGGTATGCATTTATTCAATGAACACTGTTATGTTATGCTATGCCATGCTGGAATGTCCTCCAGCTTAAAACCATCAGTGTCCTATACATTGACTACCTTACAAGCCTTGGTGGCTGATCAGCATTGTGATAGGCAGAAGCAGCTTAGTGTTTACATGAAACCTAAACAGGTGAAATGAGAAAGCCCACCAACAAACTTTGGAATTACCATCTAACTGCTTGCAAATCCATATATAGTGGTGAATAACCAGCTACCAATGTGAACTTTAACAGTAAAATGTATTTAGAAGAAAAGGGGCCCATTCTATTGCTAAACAGTCTCTCTCTCTCTCTCTATCTCTCTGTTAAGGAATATTCCATTTCAACCTTGCTTGGTTTACAGCTCAAGGGACAAAATGGGTGTTCTTACCCATCTCAGAGCTGTGATAGCATGACTTCCAGTTCCACCTCTGAAGCATTTCTGCACATTAGATATGGTTTACTAAAGTTTGGGGAATTATAACACTGGCTCTGATCACAATCTGTCTTTAGATCTTTGAAGAGACTACTTTAATTTTAGGATCATCTCCTCATTTATTTTACATATTTACAGCCACTATGTGCTCTTCTGTTTGGTGAAAAAAACATTATGAGCTACAATAATGTTATTCTAATAAATAACCGACCAGCCCTATGTTTTAGAAACTGAGTTTTAAAACTCTGTACCTAAAATAAATAACATTAAACAGTGCAGTATGCAACACTGAATATTTAACAATAAAATGCTTGCACAAGGGGATATAGCACAAGGTATTTATACATCTCCAATGATTTAAACATGCAGTAGCATACAAAAAAAAAAAAAAACAGCAGTTTTGCCCACAAACTAAAAGATTGGCTGTATTCTACCTCCTACGTCTAAGAACATGCAAATTCAGGCAATACACTATAGAAATAATCTCTTAGTCCAAGACACCCTACTGCACAGTTCAGAACCAAGGTGTAGAGAAAGTGACAGCAATTTCTGTCTTAGCTTAAAATCTCATGGTCTGTATTTTCTCCTTCACTTTTATTTTAAATATAAAGTTTCCTCTTTCCACTGCTATACATCTGCAGAGATAGTGTACTACAAATAATGCAACTTTTGGAGAACACCAGCAAAACGTTTCCACGGAGTACAAAGATCAGTTTAGTTCCTAAGGCTTCTATATCATTGCTAAAAATACAACTAGAGATGTTTGCACATTTTTGACAGTAAGTATATTTTACATGCTGCTGTGATTGCTCAAGTAATTGCCACAGATTTCACACAAATATTATACGACCATAATTATATCTATCTCCGCTTAAATCCCATGTTCTATGTTTTCCTGAAATTCAATTGACAGCCTCATAATGCATGTCACAGACCATGTCACAGACCCATCTCTCAACTGCCTGGGAATAATATTCCATTTTTCCAATCATTTCAGTCATGCATCTTTCTTCAATAGTTAACCATATAATTATGTTATATTCCAGATAGTCATGGACTGCACCACCACAAAGTCTGTAGCAGTGTAAATACAACATCCAGCCCTCTAAAATATTATAGACTTGACTTTTTATTCACTGTAAGGTGAAATTGCTTGTTCATTTTGTTATCCTAGCCATGCTCTGTTCAAAATAGTATCAAGTTTAAAGTCCCATCTCTACTTGGTTAGTACTTTGTTTATTCATTAGCTGTTTTTCAGAACTAGAATAAAAAATAGCCACCACTGCCCCTTAATTTTTCTTCTCCCCTTGCATCACTAATTAATGAACTACACCATGCTCTTGTTGGCAGCCTAAATTCTTAATTTCTCTTTCTCAGCTATTAATTTTGTAAATCTCACGGTTTGTCTGTATAGGCAATTTCTTTTAATCTTTCCCATGCCCTGAAGTTTCATTAATAACTACTTGCTGTATTACTATAATATATTTCTACCCTTATTGTTTTTAGTCTACTCATTTTAATACTACATAGTCTAAGATTTACTTTTGCAGTTAGGCTAGTAAACAAATGTAATTCCTGCATGCAAACTCTAGCAGTGCCAACTCTATTGATTGTTTTTGGCCATGCACTGGCCCTAAGGGCCTGGAACCAGTACTCTTCATCCTCACCTAGCTTGGGCCTTAAGGGTCTGGAACCCACTCCATTAACTCTCCCCTAGCTTGGGCTAACTTTGTTCCCCTACCCTATACCCAATTCCCACCCACCCACACTAAAACTACATTATATTTCCCATAACCTAAACACAACCAGTTATACACATTTCAGCCCACATATTTCCATATACTCATCTCTATTTAGAAAGTAATAACTTAATTTATTCTACCAATTACCCCTTATTAAATTCTGCAAACCTAATTTTCTGTACTATATCTACATTATGCTGCCCTTTCACTTACTATCTTTGCTTCTACTATTTGTTCTTCCCAGTGCCACATCTTATCACACTCCATTTTTACCCAGTTTCACTGTCACTTCCAGAACACCACACATTCTAAATCACCCCTCACCCTGATATAGTACCCAGCTTGTACTTTACCTCATCCCATACTTTTTTAATACAGATACACCAAAGAAGAACCACACAACACACAGATAATTTAAAGGCACAAACTAAATATAAAAAAAATATATATATATTTTTACTACACACGTGTCTTATCTAAGCTTGCTCTTGATGGTGATATACATCCTAATTCTCTATGCTTTCTACACACTTGCAACGCTACACCCTCACCTACCCCTAGAGCCTCTCTTCCATGCAACTTAACTTAAAACTTAACATCTACAATAATCTACCACAGTTATATACATATATAGCCTCATGTTAATAGCCACAGAAGACCGGAAATGATCAGCCCAAACTAAACCATCGTTAGAAATGACAGGCAGCATAAGGAACTTGGTGGCAAGGTTATGATATACAAAAACAAATTTGAAATAAGTTCCTACCACCTCACTTAGCTCAACTTTCCCAATGATGAAACAATTCTCTCTTCCCTGAAATTCAACAAACAGAAGCACATATGAATCACTGCCATCTATATCCCACCTAGAAGCAGCATCCCATAACAAGAATTCATCCTGTGTTGGATTTTACATAATATCAACAAGGAAACCATTATCATAGGTGACATTAATATAGACTATCTACTTATCTACTCTGACTCTTCCACACAATCCATCAATCTGTTTGGTTTTACTCAAAATTATCACTTCTGTTACTCAAACAGACAAATGCATTAATAGGGAGTTTACATTAGACTGAATCCTCCCCACTACCACTAACAAAATTAACACTGCTGGATGCCTACCTAACACCATCAGTGACCATCTACTGATCTTTGCCATTAGACAATCTAAATATATAATCTATAATAATGCATGCACATTTTCCTGCCTCAATAATGACACCTTAATTTGCTACTTCAACAAATGCAACTGGAATGTTCTAATTTACCCCAGATGATGCTGTAACTCACTAACTCCACATTCCGTAACATACTAAATGAATTAGCTCCCAACAGATCAAAACCAATTAAATCCAACCCCACTCCATGGCTCACGAAAACAACCAGACAACTCATGCTTAACAGAGATAAAGCCAATAAAACCAACCCTCTGAATGCATCCAGACAGATTTAAAAAAGAAAAAGGAAAATGTCATGGACATTCACAAGCAATATTGCCGAAGCACTCAATGTCCTTAAGGGGTCATTTGTATATGTCTCATGGGCCTCTATTACAGGAGGTTTAAGGTGTCACATGGGTGAAAACTCTAGCTTGGCTAGGTTTTTTTTGTAGTTTTTATTAACTGGTTTGTCTGTGTGACCTTTTTACTCCTTCCCAAGTTGGGAAAGTTTTTCGTTCAAGGATGATTTTAGTGCCAAAGTAAGGAGATGATTGAAGATTAGCTCTGGATTTCTCTTCTTAGATCTATTTGTGATATTTACTTTCAAAACAATTTCATTTAATAATCTGATGCCTCCTCTTCCTCATTCAAGTTTCTGTGTAACTCTACATTTAAAACATACTTCTCTAATCCCATTTCATCCAGACTTCAGGCATTTCTTAAGGTTTGTGTGTCTGGACCACCACCATCAGTGTTCTGCTTTACCCTTTGGACTATCCACTGCACCAAGAGTGTTCACTAAGTGGCTAGCTCCAGTTATACTGCATTGCAGGCTATAACGCATCAGTTTTCTTCTCTCTATATCTAGATGACTTGCTTATCTCTGTAGAGTCTTTTTCAAAGTATCAGGAATCTATCATTTGGTTGAGAGATCTCTTACAAAAGCTAGGATTCCAAGAGGTCATTCAAATGTCTTTTTAGATACTTCATACAGGATTGCATTCCTGGGCTGTCAGCTGGACATCTTAGTTCAAAGAGTTTTTCTTCTACAGGGGAAAATACATCTAGACCTATGTCTGAGGTTTTTCCACTCAGACTTTGGTCACTGTTAGGGAGCACCTCAGGATTGTGGGTCTCATGGCATCTGTGATTCTCTAAACAACCCTGGCAAGACTCCATATGAGAAAGATACAATGGCATCTGAAGTCTCTTTGTTCCCAGCATTAACATCCCTTGTCTTTTCAAACCCAGTGCTGGAGTTTGTCAATAGGAAAATTACTTGTTGACGACAACAAATATTATTAAACATGAGTCTTCCCCTTATTCCTCCCTGTTCCAAAGCAGTTATCTCAGGTGTCTCAGACTTTGCTTAGCAAGCAGTATCAGGAAGGATAATAGTGCAAAGTGTGTGCAACAGCTAGGACAGATGCAGTCACATAAATATGAAAGGGATGCTTGCATTGATCAAAGCACTCAACTCTCTGAATCATCAATGGCTCTCAGGAACTCTTCAAGTTGTTTCAGACAATAGTATAGTCATGTGGTACATCTTTAAGCAGGGTGAACCAGGACATTCTCCCTTTGCAGACTAGTCTTGTTAGCTTGGGATATAGCTTCACAGCACAGTCTCACTCTACAGGCAACCTTCTTTGCATCACAGCAATATTGCACAGCAGGCCAGCTGAGCAAGACAGGGTAGACCCCCACATATGCAGACTAGAAGGGGGATCTTCTAAGATTTGATCTATCTGTGGGAAGTTCCTCTTGTTGACCCATTTGCCTTCTTTCTAAATAATCAGGTGGAAAGATTATGCTTCATGACTGCATACTAGAAAGCCAAGAAGTCAGAGTACTTCATTCTTTTTCTTTGATAGGAATATTCCTGAATGCTTTTCCATCCTTTCCACTGATATGTCTGAAGATTCAGGATGAATCCCTCAAGAACTTTGTGGTGATTCCCTTTGTGGGCCAGGAAGCAGTGGTATCCCTAGTTTTGGAAATGGCATGGGGAAATTTCCACAAGATTACTCACAGGATGAATACACTCGCACAAGATCAGGGGTGTTTGATGCATTTCTATATGATCAACTTCAACTGACTGCCTGGTGATAGCAAAAGATAAGCCCCCACTACTAAAGGTGTTTCAGAACAAAGTACAAACTAGGGAAAAATTTACCGAGTTTACCACCACGATTAAAATGTTCCAAATTTAATAAAAAAGTTAAAACTCACTAAAACTGTTGAGAATCTTAAAAACAGATGAAGCATCAAATTATAAGTGCTTTCAGTAAGTTTGCCTTCTTCAGATAATGACTTCCTGTGCTTCATTCCATATCCTTAAACAAATTCACCAATCAGGTGATTTCCTTGCAATGTTGGTCCCTCCTTCCACAAGCTGTCAATCACTTTCTTGGAGGCAGACAAGCCTTCAATATTAACAAATGGAAAGGTGTTTCTGTTTCAGAATAGGTTTCAATGGAACCATCACTTATAAGCCTTGGCGGAGGTTAGCTCTAGTTATTTATCCACCCAGTTTCACAAGTCTCAGTCTTGTTTTGAATATCCCCAGCTCTATGTCCTGTAGGCACACTTTCTATAGCTTTACAGCTAAAATAATGGATTGGATTTCAGCTAATATGAGTTGCAGTGCATTTTTCATGTACTTTTCTCAAATAATTCATAAATGTAGTAAAACCCTGTTGTTCAAACATTGATCAGTTTTGCCTATGTATAAACAAGGGCAAAGGTGGCAGCATGCGAGATATACAAGATGTTCACTGTTGCAGGTTGCTTTAACATTAAATACATAACTCTTGCCTGTAGTTGGATGGATGAAAGTATTACTATTATCTATAAATTGACAGGCTTTACATCTTCCACATTTGTGGGTTCCTTGTCTCAAAATATTAACATTTTTTTGGGGAAAATCATCTTTATTGAAAAGAAGTCTTTTGATATTCATCTTGTTCTTGAAAGTGAACCTTGGTCATTCTCCTACAATGTTTTTTATTTTATCTTTTCAGTCAAGATAGGCTAGAACCTTCTGATGACATCACATACCTTTTTTGTGAGCTGTACTAAAGGTAAGGACACAATTCCTTCAAGGTTCCTTGTGACTTGAAGTGTATCCAATGACACATTTCCAGTACTACATCTAGAGAAGAAGGGACGGTCTTTTGTTCATCTTAAAAGTTCAGGATGGATGTTGGCAGTCAAGTCATCTCTACTATAGCCCCTATTAGACAGATTTTCTTCTAGTTGCCTGCACTCCTTCTGGAATGTGTGCTCTCATTTGTACATAACCTGGAAATCCATATAAGTTGATTCCCACAGATGTTTCTGTGGACAAATCCATGGTGCATACTACTCCTATGCAGAAAATGGTTCTTTCAAGTGCTTTTCCTCTAGACATTCATGCTTATTCCATCGGTTTTGCCTAGCTGCAGGCATATATCGAGAAGAATCTATCTAATTTCTTGACTACTGAAGTGTAAATTTCAAGAACTCTGTAGTAGTTTCAAGCTATTCAGAAAAAGACTTAAACTGCTCTACATTCCCATTGCAAAGAATAAAAATATCATCCACAAAACATTCATAGTATATAATGTTAGTAGACCAAGGGTTCTTATCACACAAAACATGTGCTGATTTCCATTGTGCCAATACTATGTTCAAATAACTATTGGCACATGAGATGCCCATAGCTACACCCCATCTACTTCTCTTTGGCTGTTCCCATTAGGGGTCACCACAGTGGATCATCTGTTTCCATTTCTTCCTGTTCTCTGCATCTTGCTCTGTCACATCAATAACCTGCATGTCTTCTCTCACCACATCCATAAACCTTATCTTAGGCCTTCCTCTTTTCCTCTTACCTGGTAGCTTCATCCTTAGCATCCTTTTCCCAATATACCCAGCATCCCTCATCAGCACATGTCCAAACCAATGCAATCTTGCCTGTCTGACTTTGTCTCCAAACCGTCCAACCTGAGCTGACCCTCTAATATACTGATTCCTAATCCTGTCCATCCTTGTCATACCCAGTGCAAATCTTAACATCTTTAACTCTGCCACTTCCAGCTCTGACTCCTGCCTTTTTGTCAGTGCCACCATCTCCAACTAATACAACATAGCAGGTCTCACTACCCTCTTGTAGACCTTCCCTTTCACTCTTACTGGTACCTGTCTGTCACAAATCACTCCTGACACTCTTCTCCTCCACCTATTCCACCCTGCCTGTACTCTCTTCTTCACCTCTCTTCAACACTCACCATTACTCTTAACTGTTGATCCCAAGTACTTAAACTCATTCACTTTTGCCATATCTACTCCCTGCATCCTCACCATTCCTCTATCCTCCCTCTCATTCACACACATATATTTTGTCTTAGTTCTGCTGACCTTCATTCCTCTCCTCTCTAGAGCATATCTCCACCTCTCCAGGGTCTCTTCAACCTGTTCCCTACTCTCACTACAGATCACAGTGTCATCTGCAAACATTGTAGTCCATGGGGCCTCCTGTCTGATCTAGTCTGTCAACCTGTCCATCACCACTGCAAATAAGAAAAGGATCAGAGCTGATCCTTGATGTAATCCCACCACCACCTTAAACGTACCTGTCACTCCCACTGCAGACTTCACCACTGTCACACTACCCTCGTTAATATCCTGTACCAATCTTACATACTTCTCTGCCACTCCCCATACCTCCCAACCATACCGATTTACTCAGTTTTTACTGAGTTTTGGGGTCCAAATGAAGGGGTGCCATGATTCCCGAGTAGCACCCCTTCATTTCCGATTTTTTCCTTTTGTTTTTTTTTTTTTCATTTTTTGATTTTCACGCTGTCGGAGCTGATGTCATCATCTGTGCAATGACATCAGCTCCGTCAGGGCTACCAGCCAATCGTAATTGAGCTCACAGAGCTCACACATCATTTCCGGATGGCCTGGCTTCAAATGTGAGTGGAATGGCACTCTTCTAACAGATCAAAATGCAAGCGGGAATGGCATTCGGATTATCAGCAGCAGCTCCGGTTTTGTTCGGGGGAATCAAGAATGATAGGTAAGGAAATGGTGTGAGTGTGTGTGTGTGTGTGTGTGTGTGTGTGTATGTGTGTGTAAGAATGATAGATAAGGAAATGGTGTGTGTGCGCGTGTGTGCATGCTGCGTAGACTACACTGATAATCACAGTAGGCAGGAAAATAAGGAGAAAGAAGCTGCTACAGCAGCTGAGCACTTGCATATTGTCGATGTCACATCATGGTAGTTAAGTTGCTAAGTATTGAAGCACAGGTCTGCCCTGCACTCTCCTCTTACATACTGTATAACTCAGAATAAGTCATTTAAATTTTCAGTTCACCCTACCCACATTTCAAAACTTAGCATTTCAGTGGCCTTACCTAGTTAATGACAATTATATAAATATCCTGTTTTATATACTTATGCACACGGGGTAGTTGTCACAAGGACTGCAGATTTTTGGGAAAACATTTGTGAACGAGGGAACCAGCAAATCTGGCAGTCCTGATTCTCCAATAATGTAGCTGGATTTCCTCCTGTGTTGCTTTATGTCATATTCATCAGCCTTTAGACACACCATGAGTGAAAGACATGTACAATGCTGGGAAGGGCTGCATTACCTCCGTGTACTTAATTATCTTGTCATAAATGTAAAACCAAAGGATTCACAGAGAATAATAGAATGCAACATTGCATCTATTCTCCAGAATGGAAGCTGAAAGGTTGCTTGACACTTTAATGGGATAGTAACTCGAAAAGTACTGTGCATTTTATGGGATGCTTGTGCTTATGGCATGACAGTGAATTTGAATATGAGTGATGGAGTTTCTTCTTACTTCAGGCATGTCAGGAAAGTAAATGCTGAACAGGTCTTCCTGCACCACTTTTTGGCATGGCCTTATCTTTAAATGGGTAATCTGTGCAGGTACACAGTGCCATGCGAAAGCCAACAGAGAGTATATACACAATGTATACATTTGTGAAATGGTCGGGATTATTTTTTTTTATTTCAGAGCACACTATGAATTAGTGGCATACCTTCACTGTTAGTTACATAGTCTGGCTCACAACAAATGTTCAGGTCAGCTGGGCAAGTAAGCTCTATCCTGATCCTAAGAGGGAGTGACTGAACATCTTTCCTGGTTTTAACTTCCACCTGATAATAAAGCGAGTTGTAGTCGTGAATTTCAGGTATCAGTCAGAATTGTTGCCTCACAGTCCTTAATTCTTCAATTTATTTTGCCTTTTTTGTGGAGTGTGCATATCTTCTCAACTCTTCCCAATACCCATGCAGAGTTTTGCTGAGTATTCTTGTTTTCTTTCAGCATCCTAAAGCATACGGAGAGATGAATTGGCAATCCTCTAAATTATCTTTAGGTATGCTTATGGTGTTTGTGTGTGTGTGTGTGTGTGTGTGTGTGTGGCCATGATAAAATAAACATCCCATCCATCATTAGTTATCATTTCTATACCCATTCCTCTCTAGAGTAGTCTCATGTTCATATGCCGATGAATTAATGAATTCCAGGACAAAAAAAAAAAGAAAAGCAGGCTTGTGGTTTAACTATTTGCATTATTTTATACATGCATGTGGTGATACCATTTTGTAACAGAAAAAAATGAAAATGGTGCAGTACGTTGCAATCGAAGATCGCCTTACATAGTTGTAAGCATTAGTGAAATTAATGTTTTTATGTAAGGTTGATATTGTAGTCAGATTTTCTAAGACATCCTATCCCAAGCTGCCACCATGTGAAATAACTCTGGATGGGTATCTGGTATGATTGGGCATGGTTAATGACTTAGTCACCATTTCTTTTTTTTGTCTGTCTTCAGATCTGAGAAAAGTATTCATCTTACTAGAAATGAAGTGCTTGAAATGTATCATGATTATGCAAAGTGTGGTGAAGAAAAAAAATAAAAGGATCAATATTTTGCACATTAACTGAATCCATGCTTCTACAGATAGGTCCAACTAGAATATTCTAAGATATTTTGTGTGTTATACCTGCAAATCACTGATAATTTTGTCTGGCTAAAAATGAGTTAAGGGTTTAGAATAACTTTTCATCCCTAAATGCCTCTCATCTGTTCCCTATTTTATTTTTCCCCATCTCTCCTACAATTTTGGAATTTATGATAAAGCACTAAAGATTTTAATCAATTTATGTCAGACAGAGTTTTATACTTATTGTTCAGAAAATATCTGTCGATAGTGTGATGTTTCAAGGGTAGAGAAGTTTTAATGCTAAGTCTATTTTCATGGTGAGACAGAATTGCTTTGTTTAGCAGATGTCTGTTAGTGTTTGTGCATTGTTGTGCTGCAAAATGTAAAAATAAAATCAATATAATCATTGTATTAGTAAAGCAGTATGCACACATTAGTGTTTATGGTAAATGGGGCAAAATAGCCAGGTAATGGAACATTGGGATGGCTGCAGGGGGACTCTGGTGCCATATTATGGTTGTCTGTTGTTCAGTTTGCATTTGAAATCTGGTAGCCCACAATTCCAGTGGGGTGGGCGGGGTTATTCAATTATGTATGCAAATTAGATGTTAATCAGCGTACAGATTTGTACCTATTTTTCATGGGCCTTGTCCAGATTTTTGATGATTCCAGGTTGACAGGTATGCCACTCCATACTTCCTCATACAATACCACAACTTTTCTCTAAGCACCCTAGCATATGCTTTCTCCAAGTCCACAAAGACACAAAGCAACTCCTTCTGACCTTCTCTATATTTCTCCATCAACATTCTTAGAGCAAACATCACATTTGTAGTGCTCTTTCCTGGCATGAAACCATAATGCTGATCACTAATCATCACATCCCTTCTAAACCTAGCTTCCACTACTCTTTCCCATAACTTCAAGCTGTGACTGATCAGTTTTATCCCTCTGTAGTTACTACAGCTCTGCACATCACCCTTATTCTTAAAAATAGGAACAAAAAGCGCTTTTTCTCCACTCCTCCATAGCTACACCCCATACTTGCCAATAATAAGTACTGCCATATGGGAATACATTGTTTTCCAAGATTAGTTCTAATAAAGAATATATCAAGTTGGAGTTTGATCCCAGTGGAGATGAAAAATCTCTGACTGCTTCAATCCTATAGGTATACGGTATCAATGTGAATAAATTATTTACATCCATTGTCACTAACAACAGATTGGCCATACTGTCCATGTCTTGCATTTTCCTGGAGAAGTCCTTCAAAAAGCTACCAGAGTCGTTCAAAACAGTTTTGCTTCTGGCATGAGCTTTTTCAGCTCTTTCTTGACATACATGGACAGGGGCTCAGTTACCTAATCTCTCCCTGTGACTATATGTTGTAGGGAAGGATTAACTGGGTTTTTATGCATCTTTGGCAGGCCACTTATGGCTGGCAAGGTAGCATAGATTACCTCAAAGAAATCAAACCGTTCTTTAGTGATATGCCATTCTAAAAGTAAATCATTCAGGGTGTTTTGTACATTTTTGATCATCCTATCAACAGTGTTCCTATTAATGATTTGGTATGTTCCTGAATCACTTAGCAGATCATGCATCTTGTTCCTGTACCAAGCCGTCTCCATTACTACAATGGCTCATCCTTTATCAGCAGGTCTAATGACCAGATCATCCCTTGACTTCAGTTCAAATAAAGCTTCTCTTTCCTCATGGGTCAAGATATAGAAATGGCCACCTTCTTTGTTATTTCCCCTTAATTTTGCAACGTCATTTTCACACAAATGAACAAACAAGTCCACAGCCGGTTAGCTGACAGGTACAAATGTGCTGTGTCTTTTCGGTATAGGTAAAAATGGCTGGTTAACATTACTGAAAACAGTCTTGTGGTGAGTGTTTCTGCCATTTCACACTAAGCTAATCAGAGGAAGGGCAAAGAGCAAACTGATCTGTGATGTATAACATTAAATATGCTGTTTTTTGCTTATTTTTATGAGTTATTTATAGCACTTTTATTGTCTGTTGCATACTTTTCCAGCTAGTTTCAATGTGCGTGAGGTATTAACTGGAAATTGTCTACATTTATTAAGCATCTGTTTAGGTTTTTTGTTCTGATTTCCTGCCAAGGAGTGTGTTACACTTTGTGGGTTTGCAGTTGCTCGCCCCTACTGTAAATTTGATCTGGGACACTCCTTTCAGTCTAGTGTCATTACCCATACCTCTCAACCTGGAAACATCAAAAATCTGGACAAGGCCCATGAAAAATAGGTACAAATCTGTATGCTGCTTAACATCTAGTTGGCATACATAATTACTTAACCCCACCCACTCCGATGGAATTGTGGGATACCAACTTACAAACCAAACTGAAGAACAGACAAAAATACGGCACCAGAGTGCCCCTTGCAGCCATACCAATGTCCCATTACCTGGCTATTTCGCCCCATTTACCATAAACACTGTGTGCATACTGCTTTACTTCTACAATGGATTATTTCTATTTTATTTTTACATTTTACAGCACAACAATGCACAAACACCAATAGACATCTTGTAAACAAAGCAATACTGTCTAACAATGAAAATAGAATTGGCATTAAAACTTCTCTGCCCTTGAAATTCACATTCATTGAAACAGCATTGAAACCCACATATCCAAAGAAAATGCATCTGGCCAGTGGTGAATAAAGATTATATTTGGGCTGTTTTTAAATCATTGGCCCATTGCAGACAACACAAGAAACATACACGTGTTATTTTCTTTGATACACCTTCCTGACTTTATTAAATTATATTCCTTGTACAATAAAGCACACTTGTTAGACAGAGCACATTTTAAATTTATTGTGTGAACATTTTTCCAATAGGCTGTACTGTAGGCAATGAAACAAAATGCATGAACCAATAATGACAAAACTGCCCAATTCAGAACATTTCCATTATAAAAAGTCTAGCAAGTGGGTTACATCTACCTGAACCTTTATTCTGATGTTATACTTTAAAATTGTGTGTGTGTGTGTGTGTGTGTATATATATATATATATATATATATATATATATAAAAGCACTCTGGCTCAAACCCTGTACAGGGTAAAAAGAGCCTAAAGTCCCTAGACTGGAAAATAGGAAGACTGAAACTTAATGGCTATCATTTAGTGAATTCATTTCTCACTACTCACCATAGCTGTCAACCTCTTAGCACAAAAAACCTGGACAAAGCCAATAATGGAGGAACACAAATTCAGCTCTCACTTCCCACATAGCTCTTAACTCTTAGCACAAAAAATCTAGACAAAGCTTACAAGTGGTGGTGGCTAGGGACTTACCAGGGGCACATTTTAAACATTGCTTGTATAATTTTGTAAAGTTGCTAGAATAAAATGTTGTGTTACCACCATGCATTTCACTGGCAATTTTCAAAACCAGGACCCTATACACTACAGTCAGAGCAACATACCACTATGTCAACTCAGCACCTTTCTGAAAAGTAGAAAGACTGAAACTTAATGGCTATCATTTAGTGAATTAATTTCTCACTTCTCATCTCACCATAACTCTCAACCTCTTAGCACAAAAAACCTGGGCAAAGCTCACAAGTGGTAGTGGCTAGGGACTTTAAGGCTCTTACAAATTCAGTTCTCACCATATCTTTCAACTCTTAGCACAAAAAACCTGGGCAAAGCTCACAAGTGGTAGTGGCTAGGGACTTTAGGCTCTTACAAATTCAGTTCTCACCATAGCTCTCAACTCTTAGCACAAAAAACCTGTGCAAAGCTCACAAGTCATGGTGGCTAGGGACTTAAGGTTCTTTTGACCCTCTACCCAAGGTACAGGGTTTGAGCCTGAGTACACACACACACAATTTTAAAGTATAACATCAGAATAAAGGTTCAGGTAGATGTAACCCACTTGTTAGTTTAAGAAAAATGATAGCCAATGAATCAAAAACTTTGCAAAGTACAATGTAGAAGAAAAGAAACACGCTTAAGTCTGTTGTTCATATCTTAACCAATTTATGGTTATATGGTGACCACGCCTATAAAAGGTATGATGTAGGCACTTTTATTTCTGCCATGACCAGCTGCAGACATGTTTCAGGTACAGGGTGGTTTATGCAACTTTATGTTAAGGGTGGGACATGCAGCAAAAGTGCTTTGTCGCATGTGATACATTGTACATGTTGGAGGACTATGAGAATACCAAACACACTAATGTTTATTAATAGGAAAGAAAATGCCTCTGCATAGCTAAAGCATTTAATTTGTGCCATCATTAAGGAGCAATTTTCAACAGATAATTTTTTGTATTTTGTATAACTGTATATTTTCCTGGACATTATGTCAATATGATATCTGCGATTTAGTTCTCTATCGGATATAGGATGGAGCATCTGATATGTAAGACAAATTCCACCTAAGTCAGTGACAGGTAGTCTGGCTAATATCCGTAAAATGTACTGTCCAGATACCATACAGCAACAATATTGCTTCATGCATTCATACAATTAAATATAGACATATTCTCTAATTATATATTATGTGTAATAAAGAATGAACTTGCATAGAATTACAAATCCTGGTGATTGGCATTGTTCAACTTTTATGTAGATTACAAAATACGTAGCACCAAAGCCCATATACCGTAACAATTCCATTAAATCTCAAAGATGAAAATATTGCTACCGATTAGCTCTCATGTTGTATGAGATAACAGATTTTTTACTGTGCAATTTATGTTTTATTTATATCACTCAGTACACCTTCAGTGCTTCTCTTAATAATTTGTACATATTAGCCCACTGTGTTGTAAATCATTTGTCATATCTGTGTAATACTTCTGCCTGTCAAACTGTGTACTTCATTATTCACTGTTTTAAGTGTATAAAACTTTCATTTTGCTAATGTATGAACACCATCTTAGTCATTATATAGTGACTTTTGCATCCACTCATCTTTGCTTATATTAGGACATTGTACACACACTTAAGAAAAGGTACCTCAGATGGATTCTGCAAAACTCCAACTGCACAGCTAAACGGCAGTCTCCCAGACACGGCACAACCTGAAATGGACTTAACTACAAGGCTTAGTTAGCAGTACTTGAAATGAACGAACAGACAAACTCCAAGACAAGGACTGCACAGACTTAATCCAAAACTTGAAATGAAAGGACTCACTTAAAATTAATGAGTGCATGTCTGAGCTTTAAAATTAACGTGCGCACATCTAAACTTTATTCCAACAGACTGACATCGCGCACGTGATGACGTCAGCTCTGAAAGTGCAGAATGTAAACAAATAGATTAAAAAATCAGAAATGAAGAGGTGCCACTTGGGAATCATGGCACCCCTTCTTTGGGACCCCAAAACTCGGTAAAAAACGAGTAATTCGGGGCAGTTGGGAGGTCTGGTCATTACCTCATTCTACCTAATCCTGGGAGAACATTTGAAAAGGCCAATCCACTTAGTTTCTGCTCCTCCTTTCCCCTTTCCAGTTTACAAAAAAAAAAAAAAAATTCTAAGCTTGTTTCCTGCCTTTCCTGCCTTTCCTGTAAGTAGTCTAATCCAGATATAGATTTGCTGTATCCAGGACTGTTTGTAAGCTTCTGAGCCCTCAATCCTTTCTGTGTTGGAGGGAAGCCTTCTAGCTTAATTTTGTTTCTTAGAACTAGGCAGTTTTTTAGTTTCAGCACTCAGATCTGTTTCTTTGAGCTCAGCACTTGTTCAGAACTCACTGTAAGGACTAAATAAGCTACAAATTACTACAGCACTCAACCTTCCTCACTTGTCTAGAGAAAAACAGTTTTTAGTACTTAATAAATAAACACCTATACAGGCATGTCTAAGGGTTAGTTTCCAGTGTTTTCTCCTGTCTACCTGATGAATCTGGGCATCTTGGGGAAATGCAGCAATTACCTCATGTACAGAGACAACCATCTCCTTCTACCACCCAATACTACAACCTGTGAGAGATGCACTTATATAGCCAAACTGGAATCAAAGCTCTCTTCACCCAAGACTGGACTAGACAGTCGAGAGGAGAAGGTAAACACTTGCACTACACCAGACTCAACACATAGTCCCTCAAAACCTCCACCACAAAAACACACACCTACATTCATGGAGGCTCTCAATAAAAATCTGCCCAAGCAACAGGGACCTCCAAAGCAGAAACGCAAGCAACCTCCAGCCCCCAACATAACCTAAATGACACTCAGCCCACAAACTCAGTGTGACACTCAAACACAGCCCATAAGGCATAACAACGTACCCAGCACTCTAGTTATAGGTAACTCTATAGTCAGCAAACTGATGTTCCACTCACCTGGCTAAACAAGGAGAAAGTTACTGTCAGGTGCCAGGATCTGCCACATAACGCACACACTCAGGTCACTCCACAACAAGTACAAATATGACTCTGTCATTGTCCATGTTGGTGTGAATGACCTGAGATGCACCTCCCTGGACTACATGAAAAGAGACATGGAGGAGCTGTCCGATCTTGTAGCCCAGGCAGGTATGACCCTAGTCCTGAGTAGCATCCTGCCATCACCCAGAATGATACCACAGTACAAGGACAAAATGACTGACTTCAACAATTGGCTAAGCTTCTGGTGTCTTTCTAAGGGGATACAGTACCTGTCTGCCTGGGATGACATGATCGACAAACCAAGATGCTTTGCCAGAGATGGCCTGCACAGTCAGCCTTGGGATTCCGGATACTGGCTAAGGCTCTTGCCACCCCTATAGTGCCTTTTTTTAGGCAAGGTTCAAATGATAAATTCACCACCATAACAGGTACAAGCAAGCAAAATCTGAGGGTAATGCTACAAAATGCTAGGAGTCTAAACCTCAAAAATGCACTCACTCGAGGCACTCTTAAAATGGAGAACATCGACATCTGTGCAGTGACAGAGACCTGGTTCAAGGCTCCAGAGAGCAGCCCTGCATTACTAGGCTATAATTCATACCACACCTTTCGGCCACCTAACATGGACCGAAACACTAAAGGCAGAGGAGTGTCCATATTCATTAAGGATATCCACACCTCCAGGCTAGTTGCTCAGCATAATGCATCCGAGATTATCCAAGTGCAATTAACTCTGGGCAAGACCACAATCCAAATTGTAGCTAGCTACAGATCCTCCACCATGCCCGAGGGCTCCCTCTCGTTTCCTGATACACTGGAAAATATTGGGGTACAACCTAACACCCTAATAATAAGTGATTTCAACTACCCCACCATTAACTGGGAAAACTACTCATGTACTAACTCTTGTGCTCAATGTTTTCTGGAATTCATAATTTCCAACACTTTGGATCAATTTATCCACACCCCCACCAGGGACAGTAATATCCTAGACCTGGTAATTAAAAAACATAAGCAACCGGTGTTCCACACCAGAGGTCAATTCCTTGTTGGTCAGATCCGACCACAAGCTAATCACCCTAGACATCCACATCCCACCCCCACCCCCCATTAGGGAAACCACTGTAAAAAATTCTCCAAAGCCAACTTCACGACACCCATGCTGATGGACAATAGAGGTACGACTGCTGAATCCTACACAAATGCACTTTATAAGCACTTACACGAGTGGATGTATCATGCAATCCCTAACAGAACCAGGATGCTATCCTCCAAAAAAGGAAGTCAATCTGGTTGTCCCCTGCTATAAACAAACTCTACAACAGAAGAAAGAGACTGTTGCAAAAAGGAGTAAAATCCCATGATTGGAAGAACTCCCTGGTCAACCTCAGTAAGAAGCTGATATCCCTCATAAAATCCTCCAAAGCTAGTTACGAAAACAAAATTGCCACTGATTCTAACGACAACCACACTCAGATCTGCTCTGAGTTACAGCACAATGGCACTAAATATACAGAATCAACTGATATTGCCAATATCCTGGCAGATAAGTTCATTGCTAACTTTACCCCCCTCTCATCCCCAAAGGGCCCATCGCTATACTGGAAGAATGCAAAGTTCCTGTGATCATGGCTGCACAGGTAAAAAAAACACTCTCCAAAGCCAAGAACACAGCATCCATGAGACCTGACAACATCCCAGGCTATGTTCTACATGAACTACAGAAAGAACTGGCACCCCAACTAAGTACCATATTCAGTCATAGCCTCACCTCAGGTTTTGTGCCCACTGAATGGCAGACAGTGATGATTATCCCACTCCACAAAGGGGGAGCCAACATGGATCCCAGGAACTACTGCCTCATTAGCCTGACAAGCCTGGTCTACAAGGCTATGGAACGTATCATCATGGAACTTATAAAAAATGACATTGGTAATCTCCAAACTCAGGATCCCACCCAGTTCGGGTTTGTAAAAGGCAAATCATGTTTCCTAAACCTGATATACTTCTTTGAAGCAGTCAACAAAGCTGTAGATGAGGGTAAGGTGGTTCACACAGCCTAGCTAGATCTTGCCAAGGCTTTCAACACCACCCCACACTCTGGAATTATAGATAAACTCATTAAACTAGGTATAAATCCCTATGTCACAAGATGGGTTGCCAAATGGCTCAGTGACGTAACCCGCACTGCAAAAGCAGCAGACTCCAAATCCAACCTCATACCAGTGATAAGTGGAGTACCATAGGGTTCAGTCCTGGGTCCTCTCCTGTTTGGTATCTACTTCTCTAAAGTACAGGCTAACACAAATGGTCTTTGGCTAATGAAGTTTGCAGATGACTGCAAACTAGGAGCATAATCAAAACTCCTAATGATGTTGACATCCTACAAAAAAGCCTCACTGAGACAGATGTCTGGTGTCAAAGCCATGGTCTCAAGCTCCATGCCAAAAAAGTGCATTGTCATCCCTTTTGGTAAAAACTCTGTACTCATGAACTACCACATGGGTGGTACTCTACTTTACACCAAAAGTTTGATAACAGACCTTGGGACACAGGTGGACAGTAGTTCCCCCTTTGATAATCACATCGCCACAGTAGTTAGGAATTCCTTCTACATGGCGCACCTCATCACAAAAGGTTTGTCATCCAGGAAAAAAGAGGTCATTGTTCCCCCTCTACTCATCACTCATTAGACCCATTATAGAATACAATGCCCCTTTTGGTATGTACCTCACAAGACATCTATAACAACTGGAAAAGCCGCAGAAATACCTCACAAAGAGGATTACTGGCCTCAAACAGATGCCCTAAGCAGACCATCTCAAAAAACCCCAGCTTTACTCCATCGCATATCGCCTACTCAGAGGCAATCTCTGCCTAACATACAGAGCTATGTCAAACCCAGAGCTGTTGCACATGCTCCACTTAAAGAAATCCCAATCCCTCCAAGCTACATGCTCTAGGGACCTAAACCTTGCCATCACAATAAACAGAACATGCTGGTGGGATAGATTCCTGTCCCAGAGGCTTCCCATACTCTGGAACAAACTACCTACCTATATCAAGCAAAGCTCCTCATTAGCACTCTTCAAGAAAAATCTCGATGATTGGATGGGAGATAGGAAATTCATCCCAGGGATCACTTTTGTGGCTCTGCTCGACAGGAGCACAGGAAAAAAATGTTCTTGTGTGGCGAAAGCCAGGGTACCTTTTGGCTAGACTTATACAGGCCCTAGGGCCAATAGCCTAGTACCTACCTATGAACTCAGTACCTTTTTGCCTAGTTTGTACTTTGTTCGGCATCACCTTTAGTAGTGGGGACTTATTTGCCATCTTTTGCTATTTTTTCATTTATTTTGCTCTCACTAGACATGGCTGAAAGAACTTGCTGATGGACAACCACAGAAATGGAAAGGAACAAATGAAAACTTTCTCTGAGCAACTGAATCCATTAATTAAACTGAACTTGGAAAATGAGAATGTTGAAACTGTAGATTTAACAGCTAACACTGACAGTTTTGACAAAGTTTTCAGAGAGGTGGAAAATGCTGCCTACTGCCTGAAGAGACTGCAGTGGCAGCTTTTCCACCTGGAAGCATGCATTCGCCATTCAGGCAGTTCCAAGAGAGATATGGGTGATGTGTTTACCGAGTTATGATAATACTTAGCTAGACTTGCTAGCCAAATGGCAGGCAATAAACCTTGAAACAAGTTTCAGCTATTTATGCTTACCTATTGTGTACTTTAAACCGGAGGATTCAACAGTAGTGGAGCTGATTAAAAATAAACAGGCGGAATTAGAGAAGACTGGATGGGAGATAGGAAATTCACCATATATGCTAGACAGGGGTCCAGGGAAGTAAATACTTTTGGAAGAAATAGCCAGGGAATTGTTATGGCTAGGCTTGTATAGGCTCTAGGGCCGATAGCCTAGTACCTACCTATGAACTGATGATTGACAACTGCATTCAGAAACTAGAGTCTTTACAATACAATTTGTGCATTTATGATATCAAGCTAAAGGGACAGAAGACCAAAAAATTGGCAGGAGATTTTCAAGATTTCAGGAATGGGGAGATCTTTGAATGGCCAAGAGAGGAGAGAGTGACTCATAGACAAGGGAGAACACTTTTTATAGACACAGGTCATAATATTGGAGATCATAGCGTGTCCAAGAACATGATGAATACCACCACTTGTACAGCCGATGAGGCACTGCCTAGCACTTCGGCATCTTTGGTCTCTATGAATAGCTTTTCCCATGCTACAACAGCACTGGTCCCTGGCACATCAGCAGATACTCGACCCCAAAGAAGGAGTTACTTTCTCCCCTTTTGCCTACTAACTACCTTTTTTATAAAGGAGAACCAAAGCAAGAATGAAGACAGGAAAAGGAAAAAGTTCAACCACCAGAAGGTCTAGAACAGAGTCTAGTGGTGAATATAACACAGACAACATTTAAGCCCCCAAGCCATTTGGGTCTTGTAGAAAGATTTAACTTTCATTCCTTCGATAAGATCTGATCTGAATGAGTTTGTTATGGGCATAAAAGGTTTTGCCAGGAATATCACTCTAAAGACTATTTTCAGTAATGTTAACCAGCCATTTTTACCTATACCGAAAAGACACAGCACATTCGTACCTGTCAACCATCCGGCTGTGGACTTGTTTGTCCATTTGTATGAAAATGAGGTTGCAAAACTGAGGGGGAAATAAAGAAGGTGGCCATTTCCATAACTTGACCCATGAGGAAATGTCAAGGGATGATCTGGTTATTAAACCTGGTGATAAAGGAGGAGCCATTGTAGTAACAGAGATGACTTTGTACGGGAACAAGATGCATGATCTGCTAAGTGATTCAGGAACATACCAAATCATTAATAGGAACACTGTTGATAGGATGATCAAAAATGTCCAGAACACCCTGAATGATTTGCTTTTAGAATGGCGTATCACTAAAGAACTGTTTCACTTCTTTGAAGTAATCTATCCTACCATTCTAGCCATAATTGGCCTGCCAAAGATACATAAAAACTCAGTTAACCTTCCCCTATGACCTATAGTCATGGGGAGAGTTTGGGTAGCTGAGCCCCTGTCTATGTGTGTCGAGAAAGAGCTGAAAAAGCTCATAGCATAAGCAAAAACAGTTTTGAAAGACTCAGGTAGCTTTTTGAAGAACTTCTCCAGGAAAATACAAGACATGGACAGTATGGCCAATCTATTAGTGACAATGGATGTAAATAATTTATTTACAGTGATACCGCATAACTATGGGATTGAAGCAGTCAGAGATTTTTCATGTCCACTGGGATCATACTCCAACTTGATATGATCTTTATTAGAACTAATCTTGGAAAACAATGTATTCTCATATGGCAGTACCTATTATTGGCAAGTATGGGGTGTAGCTATGGGCACCCCATGTGCCAATAGTTATTCAAACATAGTATTGGCACAATGGGAATCAGCGCATGTTGTATGATAAGAACCCTACTAACATTATATACTATGGATGTTTTGTGGATATTTTTATCCTTTGGAATGGGAATGTAGAGCAGCTTAAATCTTTTTCTGAATACCTTGAAACTACTACAGAGTTATTGAAATGTATGCTTCAGTACTCAAAGAATGAGATACATTTTGTTGATATATGCCTGCAGCTACATCAAACCAGTGAATAAGCATTAATGTCTACAGGAAAAGCACTTGGAAGAACCATTTTCTGCATAGGAGTAGTATGCACCCTGGATTTGTCCACAGAAACATCTATGAAAATCAACTTATATGGATTTCCAAGTTATGTCCAGATGAGCACACATTCCAGAAGGAATGCAGGCAACTAGAAGAAAAGCTGTCTAATAGGGGCTATAGTAGAGATGACTTGACTGCCAAAATCCATCCTGTACTTTAAGATGAACAAAGGGACGTCCCTACCTCTCCAGATGTAGTACTGGCATTGTTTCATTGGATACACTTCAAGTCACAAGGAACCTTGAAGGAGCCAATTTAAATTATGTACTTACTTTTAGTACAGATCACAAGATGATATGTGATGCCATTAGAAGGTGCTGGCCTATCTTGACTGAAAATGATAAAATAAAAAACATTGTAGGAGAACGACAGAGGTTCACATTCAAGAACAAGATGAACATCAAAAGACTTCTTTGCAATAAAGATAGTTTTCCCAAGAAAAATGTTAGTATTTTGAGAAAAGGAACCCACAAATGTGGAAGATGTAAAGCCTGTCAATTTACAGATAATAGGAATACTTTCATCCATCCAACTACAGGCAAGAGCTATGTAATTAATGTTAAAGCAACCTGCAACAAAGAACATTTTGTATATCTAGCATGCTGCCACTTTCTCCCTTGTTTTTACATAGGCAAAACTGATCAACGCTTGAAAGACAGGGTTGTATACCACTTACGAGATATTCGACAAAAGGACATGAAAAATGCAATTCATCTCATATTAGCTCAATTCCAACCCATTATTTTAGCTTTAAAGCTATAGAATATGTGCCTACAGGACATAGAGCTGGGGATATTCAAAACAATACTGAGATTCATGAAATTGGGTGGATAAATAACTTAAGAGCTAACTGCCCCCAGGCTTAAATGTAATGGTTCCATTGAAACCTATTTTGAAACAGAAACGCCTTTCCATTGGTTAATATTGGAGGCTTGTCTGCCTCCAATAAAGGATTGACAGCTTGTAGTAGGAGGGACCAACATTGCAAGGAAATCACCTGATTGGTGAATATTTAAGGATATGGAATGAAGCACAGGAAGTCATGATCTGAAGAAGGCAAACTTGCCAAAAACATTTATTGTTTGATGCATCTGTTTTTAAGTTTCTCAACAGTTTTAGTGAGCTTTAACTTCATTTATTAAAGTTGTAACATTTTTATTGCGGTGGTGAACTCAGTATCTTTTTGCCTGGATGATGGGATCTTATTTTCCTTTAGGCACCTGTTTACTGAAGGTGTGATTCAGGTACCAATGGAGGCAAGAAAGCCTACTATAGAAAATAATATATCAGCAAATGTAAGATGTTTTTAGTTGTTGCCAACAACAACATAACCAGCTCCCATTCAGGGCTAGTTGTTCTCTGGTTTTACAAATTTTGTGCGAGTTATTTTCCTAAGGCCTTTCTTACTCCTCCATTAAGGTTTGCTTATTGGCCATTTCAGGATGTCTGTTCATGGGTCCACCTCTTTCAAGAATTTCACATGTCAAAATGTTTTTGAAAGGGGGTTTACTTAAGAGTTCTCTAAGAAAACATGTGGCCCCTTATTGGGATCTTAGTTGTGTGTTACAGAAGTTAATACTTTTTCATTTGAACTGCTAATCTAGCTGGCTTGAAGTTCTTAACTTGGAAAACAGATTTTCGGACTCCTCTAACCTCTGTAGGATGGTTATTTTAGTTGCAAGCTCTTATGGTGTGTCAACCTTTTCTCATTTTCCACAGAGAGAGAATTTCTTTAAGAACTAATCTTTTCTGCCTAAAGTGGTATCTGAGTTTACTTTAAGCAAAACTATGAGTTGCCCAATTTACTTTACTAATCTTAAAAATTAAGGGAGAATGGATACTCCATACCTTGGATGTCCATTGAAAACTCAGGTATTATCCTGACAGAACTAAATCTTTCTTGTGAAGGTAAGAAGGAACAACCTGTGCCAATTCAGGCTATTTCCAAATGGTTGTTTAAGGCTATTACTACAACAATTTTTTTTCCAGACAGGGTCATGGTCCACTCTTCCAAGGCCTTGGCTTCACCTGTAGCCTTTTTTGGAAAGTGTTGGATTCTAGAAGCATGTTAAAAGCTGTTTTTATTCTCTAGGTGTAGATCAGGCTTTGCATGGAATATTCTCAAGGGGCTCCTGGACTCTTCTCCTGCCACATCCCAGATGTAATAATCTATCCATTTATCTAAGGCTACTGCAGTAGTTACCAATATGAGGAACATAGTGCAGTCATGTATGTAAACTTTCTGTAACAGTAGATGTTGAATTGATCACTGCTACAGTAGCCCCACACTCTCACCCTCCTTTCAGCCCCCTTAGTTTTGGTGTGTGTTGTGTATGCCAGGGTCGGGTTGTTTAGAGATCTTCATAGAATTGTTCTTTCAGGGCTTAGCTTCATTTTGTGTGGTTGCATGCAGGGTCTTAAGAACTTGGCACCCAAACTTGACCTTTAGTCATCTCAGCTTGAGCTCTCTGGCAGTGTGACATTGTGATGGCATTTTTTAAGTCACTTGTTATTAAAGATAAGCCGATATTTATATCAAGAATCAACTTTATGGTTTAATCTATGTTAGAATTTGATTCACCATTGTGTAGCTATCCTAAGTATAATGTCAACAAGTTGGAATTACTCTATACATCTTCTACTAAAATTATGTGTTTGTTTTAAAAAGTATTTCATAAGAAGTGTTTCCATGTTATGAAATCATATAATATAGCATATGAAAATCAAGTATGGTAATCTCTGTCTTTTCATAGCTTTATTAATCTACATGTACTAGAAATGCAAGAAGTGATCATTAAAACTAATAGTTTATCACAATAACACTGTGAAGAGGGTCATAATGCTACTTTTGAAGATGATCTGCATGTCTGGTTGTATTCACCTAAACTATTAATTGCTTTAAGAATGTCTTTCCTTATATTATTTGAATTTTACTTTTGAGGCATTGTCACCAGCATGTGAATTTTGGTTTAAAATGATGCTACTTGCAATAAATCACCACAAAACTGTGTTATACATATTCTATATGTTGGCAGACAGGACACAGGTAATACCCTTATCTTCCTTCCTTTTTTCCTTCATTTCTCCTTCTCGTCCTTCCTGTCTTTACATTCTCTTCCATTTCTTTTTTCCATTTTTGAAGAAATTCAAAGAATTTGACCAACATGCACATTAGGCAGATCATGTTATGGGTTCCGGTCTGTTTTCTGAACTTATTCTGAAGCACGATGGTCTGGAGACTTTAATGTGCCTAACTTCTTTTATGATAGCAAACCTAAAAGGGTGCAGTATCAGCTGTCTAAACCAACCAGATGTCCTATCACTATTGTTAACTAGTTTCTTAACTCTCCATCCAGAAGGAAATGCATAACCAAACAATTGCCTCATAAAATGGTCTGGTTCTGGGAGTAGTAAAGAGTTAGGGCCAAAGGCCTATGAGGAATACCTGTGGTTTACTATCAAATTGTGAAAAATCAAAGCAGTTTTCCACATTTTGATCACATTTGTTCTCCGAATTGGGTTAATGCAGAAATACCAAAATGCCAGAAATTGTAACCACAGAATTGATATTTCAATGTCAAAAGTCTGTGTTATGGTTAATGCTTTGCAGGGGGGCAAACCCCAATGCACCCCCCCACACACACACCCTGCATATTATATATTCCAACTCCAAGATTGCACTACAGTGAGGAAAAGGGTAAATTTCCCGATCCTCCACTGTAGTGCGATCTGGTATCAGAAAGTCAAATCCTCATTAGAGCATGTACACTATCATTCATTAATGTGCATTTGAACATTTTCAGAACAGCATTTTGGAATCTGAAAAAGATGCAGTCAACGTTCTCAATTTCACATAAGTGCCATTCCACATTTTGATAGTAAACCACTACCTGTACACTGTGAAGTTAATAGTCATTTATAGTCCATCTGATAAAATAAAGCACTGTGTTTGATATGCCTCTCAGAAGTCACATCCTTATCAACTTGCATATATTGTTGCCCTTATAAATCACTTTGAGTCCTCGATGTTCCAGTCAATGACCACATTCCTTCCTGATAGCATGGCCTTAATGGTAGTCATAGACATTAATTATAGAGGATCACAGACTGGTATGATTTCTAGTGGAATTAGCAGCAGTAAAATACAAATTCAGTAATACTAAGTATAGTGTACCTGACCATGACATTAATACATTTGACAGCATGGCCAGTGTTTATGATATAAGCTGTTAACAAGATTTTTTTCTGCCCAGATTTCGGTTCTCACTACTTCCACTTGCAAACTGTATGACTGACTCATCTCTGATAAAATAAAGCTGCTTCTTGGGGAATGTCAGGTTAAAATGAATTTTAACATGCAAGTCCATAAACTTTTTAAACCAATTTTCTTTTAGATATTTCCTAGCTTTCTTAACAAGACTGCCAAACATACAGATTCCTTTGCATCTATATGGACTACTACTATTTCAGATGTTGATTAATACTCATTTGTAGACTGAACATGTTCTTTTGTATTTGCTGCCGACCAAACCTTGACGTATCTCAAAGTTTCTGGTACAGTAAATGTCAATTAGGAACTGATTTAGAGGCTCTTCTTCAGAGAATTTACCAAAGAATTCCCCTTGGTTAAATGGTAGCAGGTGTGGAGGTTGGTTGCATCAAAGTACACCTGCAATTGAATGCCTGCATTAATACCATATATTACCTCCTGACATGGCTGAGTCAAATACCTGGTACTCACCATCAGTCTAGCAGAGGCCCAGCCTTCCCATGACCTCAGGCAGGGAAGAGACTCATGTCTGTGTAGGCTATCCTCTGGGCAGATCAGATAGGCCCCCTTTACCCAAACCTTTTAACTATTATCATCTTCCCCTCCTTTTGTTTCATTCTCTGTACCATATTTGTAGTTCACACTTCCATATTAACAGCAGTCCCCCTTTATATGTATGCATACCTACACTGTTTTCCACTGCATGTATCCATACCAAACTTATTTGTCTGCATCTGCATTTTATGTCTGTCTGCCCTTCTTACGTTCCCTTCTCCCTTAAACCATACCATCGCTAGTCCTGCTTAACTTTCCCATCTACCTTTATTCAGATATGTAACATGGGAACCTTTACAAAAAGAAAGAAAAATATTCTTCTTCCCCTAATGTCTGGCATTATATCTATAATTGTTTTTATATTCTTCTTCCCCTAATGTCTGGCATTATATCTATAATTGTTTTTCATTCCTAATGGTTAACCTTGTGTGTGTGTGTTCTTCTGTTTCCTATTCCCCCTATTCTACCTTTCTATTTCCCCATTAACTGCCATTCATATTATGAATTGTGTTGACACTTTTCTGTGGTAGCCCTATGTGGCTTTCTCACTTGCCCAAGTTGTTGCCATGAGGCATTTCTTGGTGCACGTGAGCACATACAACTCCAAGCACACAATCTTATTGTTCTTGCCATGTTGATTATGTGAGTACTAGTATTATAATCTCTTTGCTAGAGTCAAATAACACAATTGTTTCCATCAATGTAGCTGCACTAATTTACTGCAAGCCCTTTTTTTCATGATACCAGCATCATGCTGGTCCCTAATATATTTATATATATATATATATATATATATATATATATATATATAGAGAGAGAGAGAGAGATACCTAAGAAGCAATGTGGTGCAACATTCAGTAGAATAAGTAATATTTAGTGTGACACCACAGTGGAGCCATTGCTTATGAATAATCCCCATTTGTCTGACCTTTCTTCATACAGTCCTTGTATTTTTCATTATATTAATATTTTTTCATTAAGATGTCACCATCAGTAAGGGCTGTGTAGCTCATCAACAGTTACAAAAGATGCTCATTGTTGCGAACCACAAAGAATGCAATCCCCTGAACCCAAGGAAAAGGCTAATCCCCTTTAACATAGTGAGAATATACTTGTGATTCAGTCTTGAAAACTAGGTTCAAACCTGGGTTTGAAAGTGTATATAGACAGGCTAACCAAATGATTTCTTCATTCTGTGGGCTGGATCAAAAATGTTTAAATCTTGACCTTTCATGCAAATCTTTCTCTTACTGGAGGATATGTGTCATCATGTAAAGTGTAAGATACAGTAAATAGATTCAATTTCAGAGGGTGCTGTCATTAAAGATTGCTTCATATCATTCAACCCTAAAAACAAAAGTGTGTGTGTGTGTGTGTGTGTGTGTGTGTGTGTGTGTGTGTGTGTGTGTGTGTGTGTGTGGTTTCACTTCAGAATCCTGAAATATCACAATCCTGACCTTCATAATTCTGAATCCCAAAATCCAGAAAATTCAAAATCCTGAAAACTCAAAATCCCTGAATCCCAAAATACTGAAAACACACAGGATACATATACTGACTCCAGACAACACAAACCATATGACATTCCACCAAATATAAGCAGGGGGGCACACTCCCTCACCCCCTGCTTCTTAAATACATGAACTCCAAGATTGCACTTCACTACACTATCATGAGTTATGTTGTAGTATAGGTGTCATGAAACATGTGATGGTATGTTTGCCATTTTGTTCTGTGGAGTGCAATCTTGGAGTTCATATATTTAATTAGCATGGGGGTGCAGGCGGGCTTGTCCCCCTGCCTATTTTTGGTGAAAAGTGCTATCCTTTGTCTTGTATGTGTTTCTGTGTCATTCTTTGTGTTCTGTATATTTTCAGTATTTTGGGATTCAGGACTTTGAGTTTTCAGGATTATGAAGTTCAGAATTGTGATAGTTCAGGATTCTGAAGTGAAACTATATATATATATATATATATATATATATATATATATATATATATATATATGTAAATATAGATAGATATCGATAGATATAGATATCGCAAGTAAGAAGTGATCTCTCACCAAGATGAAGCTGGAACTTTCCAGTCATTCCAAAATAGCCAATAGTAGAGACAAAAAGTTTCACAACCACAGCTTACAACAACTTCATTTTTATTTGCAGGAAAAAAAAAAACAGTTTTTAATAACTATAGAGTAATCAGACTGAAGTGCTTTCAATGCATACTGCTCTTCCTTGGTTAAATTACAAAAAATCATGCCTATTCCCATTAGAAATATCACCCTGGGAACAAGAAAGGCAAGAAAATAATTCATCTTCACATTTCTTTACAAATACTTCAACTACTGGATCAATATTAGGTTAAAAAATGCTAGGTTTCTTAAAATAACACACATTATCATTGCAATGATTGTCTGCAAAACATAATTTAAGTGAAACGTTGCGAGCAAACAATCGCAAATTTAGTAAAACGTCAGACAACTCAGACCTCTTAGCAGGTATAAAATGAAGTCCTTTTTTCAGCAAATAAATTTTTGCTTGAGACAGTACCTTGTCAGAGAGATTAATAATTAAGGACCCTCTGCCATGTTCCACATCCGTTTGAGGTTCTGTGTCATTGAGTCGTCGTGAAACTGTCGACCTCTTTTCCTTCCTCTGCTCAAGCTTCTTCCTCTGTTGAAATCGCTCTGTCGCACTTGTTTTATCGGTAGTGGTAATTGAAGGCTCCCAAAAACCTGCTTCTCAGGTGGAACCTTCCTCCGAACATCATGTTGCAGAGAACAGGAAGCAACACCTGTTAAGTTAACAGAATCTGAGTGCACAGAATTACACGCTCCTTCGTTAGTCTGTATATTCGCTGTCATCACAGGATCATCTCCACCACTACTGGGATACAGTTGTGGCTATTGAAACCAATAGAATTACATGTGTAATACATGAGTATATAATCACAAAGGCAGATAGTATAGATAGTAGAGTTACATATATGTCTCAAGATACATTTATATACAGATCAAATTCAATATGTATATACAATTTTTGTGGGGGTCACATCTTACCTCTGCATGTCACATGTAGGAAAGTACTCCAATAGCTCACACTTGAAAGAAATCAAACTCTAAGGTCATTGTCTCTTCAGAAAAAAAGCAACATCAAGCATAATAAACTGGGATTTTCAAACTTTAATTTGATGGCCCATCTTCTAATGTACAGTTTTCATATCTAATGTACTAATCTAGTCTGAAAAATTCAGCACCATCAACATAATAATCTTATTGTCACTTAGTACAAGTGCTTGAAGGTGGTCTGGATTTGAGAATTCCATTCCTGTTAAACCCATATTTGTCCATTGCAAAATCTTGTCATAGTGTGAGTTTTCCATAATTATATATTAGAAGTAGTAAAAATGCTGGAGAAGTATTATCGCAAGTGAGTCTGCTAACTTACCACTCCCTTATTCTTGCTGTCTCTAATGAAGTGGGGGAGAAAACAGGGAGATGGAGACAAAGAGAGAAAGGAATAGAAAGTACCATATATTAACTGAAGTACATATACTGACAATGTCAGATATGGGCTAAGTCTTCCTTGATATCATACTTAGAGCACACCTGAGATGCCCTGTGTAAGGCCACAGCCATGAAGGAAATAATTTGAATCTGAAAAACAACCAAGAAAGAAAAATCTTGGATCTGGTATTCTCAAATGGAAATTAATAAAGGAGTTGAGAATAATCTATTTATTAGTATGAGCAAGGTGTCTGTGAAATCAAGTAAAGAAAAGTTAAAAGGAAAGGGTTGCATTAAGCACATAAAGTAAAAAAACAGGAAGATATGAGTGAGAATAATGCATAGCCGCAGTGGTGCAGTGGTAGCATTGCTGCCTCACAGCAAGAAGTTCTCCCGTTCGATTCTCGGCTGGAGCGCCTTCTATGTGGAGTCTGCATGTCCTCCCCATGGTCGAGTGGAGTTTGAAAGACATGCGTGAATGGGCATGCCATTGTTGAAAGTCGGGCTGGCACCTCGGCACCGTAATAATCTACTGCCAATCATTAGCAGACCGGAGTTCTGCTGTGGAGACCCCTAAATGGGAAAAGCCGAAAGAAGAAGCAGCAGGAAGAATATGAAATTAAGTATATAGGGTCATAGGAGGTTACTATGTTAATAGCCTTAGAGTCATTGTAAGCCTAGCCATTCACACTCTAGTGTTCCCATTTATCTATGCATACAGACTAGAATGGCTTTGGTATATGCCTGTGCCTTAGGGTATCTACACAACCTACACCTACCTATAAGGGACACAGGTGACAAGCCAGTGGTGAATGTCGGATTTTCTACTCATTAGTTCAAATTTCATCTGAACAGGCTTAGGGAAGAGCTCTGTTTTACATGAATGGGTAGTCTGTTCCCGAGAAGTGGTAATCTCTGAGACACATAGATGTCCCTCCAACATATTTTTTTATGCCACGCATGACATTTAGATTTTTAGATCAAATAATTCTGGTACTTTTTTTTTTTTTTTTTTGCAAATGTGTAGCATATCCATTGGATTAAAATCGGAGAATGCTTTGTAGTTTCAGCATAGATCGGCCCTCAGTAGTCTGTAGAAGACTGAGTAGAGAGACAACACTTTGAGGATATCTACATAAGACATGTTACACCCTGCTTCTGTGGCCACCCCAGCTGTTGCAAATGCCTGGGCAGGTACATGCCGAAGAGGGCATAGTACTCGATTATTGGTCTAATCATGGTCAAGTATAGTGGGACTATAATCTGGTTGGATCTAGATGCACTGTCTTTACTTATAAGTTGTGCCATGTAGAAGGATGCTGCACAGTCACTTAGAAAATCGATGAGGATTTCCTTGTACACAACCAATCATCTGTCATCTAAAGCTCTTGACAGACAATGGCACCATATGAAACTAATTGTATTAAAGTTATTTCTCAATATAATTCTTCTTTGTACATCTCGTGTTATTCATCACATAGCATTCTATTATGCTTCTAATGATACATGTTGCTGTTACACTATATGTTCTGTTATACTACTGTTGATTTTTATTGTTTGTTGCTTTTTGTTGTGACGCTATGACTGCAACCTGAACTGAGCCTGTATTTGGTCATTCTTTTATCAATGCAGAACCCCATTAACTAAAGTGTAAATAAAAAACTAAATAGTAAACAAATGCTAGATGTGACATTTAAGGAATATACTTTAAGATACTGTAGAATTGATAGGGTGAGGATGGCAGCAGTGGAAAAGACAGTAAGAGAAATCTAGTAGATTAAGACTGTTTTAATTATGGTTCCTGCAACATCAGTTCTGCTATTGGAATCATAGGATTAAGCAATATTTACCTTAACTTAAAATGCATCAAAAGAGATAAACAGGTTCATGTAGACATTCTTAAAAATAAAAAGTGTGTAAGTGATTATTATAGGATGGAGATTATAACCTGTCTTCTGTAAATAACCAACCTTAGACAAGAAGCAATGTAATTTTTGCTTCCAATATTTTAACATAAGGTCAGGATAATCGCAATTTATTGTGGAAGTTAATACAAGTAGCCTGGTGTAAAAAATGGGAAAAAGGGCTTGTGGATGGGTGGATGGATGGGTGAGTGGATGGATGGGTGAGTGGGTGGGTGGGTAAATAGATGGGCTCAGTAATACTCCAATGGTCTACCTCACCTCCCTCTTTGCAATATCGGTGTACTGTACAGCTGCACTCCAGATTTGATGGTGAGGTGGCAGTTTCCAAAATCCTGTGATAGCCATTTTTCCAAACATCAAAACAGTTTAAGACGCTGGGCGGCAGCCTTTCAGTAGGACTTATATGGAAGATTAAAAAGGATTATGATTAACCTAAAGGAGACAATTTCATTCAACGTCCTACCATAGCTCTTCTCTAACTGCTCTCAGTAAGAAAACACACCGTAAGGATACTCAACACTTGAAGATGAGCACAGTTCAAACTCCAAAGCAACAGAACAAACATCTGTCTCAAGTCACCAGATATGAAATATATTTATATACTCTCACTGTAGACTTGATCCAGCCATTTGTACTGTTGCTCTCAATAAGAAGAAATCACTGAACATTCAAGATCATATCATCCCAAGATTTGGGAAGCAGACTATCGCACCTCTACTGAAAATGAAAAAAAAAACTGAGTACAAAGGATTAGTCCAGATAAAATCACTTTAGCTAGCAGATCTAGGAAATTTTGTCTCTGATACCCTCCCTGTGAGTGGAATAAAGACTTTTTCTTGAAGTTTCAAGTAGTTTATTCAGTTAAATTGGTAGGATGATGAGTGTTCTTGTTCTAACAAACAAGACATTGTACTTTGTTTTGTGTTTTTCTGCTGGAAATTAGGAATAGCAGGTAAAGCTTTTGCTAGACATTCTGGAGATGTGAAATGGCAGTTAAAATACATCCAAAAGAAAACAGTGTCACTTATGGGATATTTTATGATGACACATTACACTAAAATACAAGCCTTTCTCACTTACTTGTTAATCTCTCCCCCCTCTTGTATAATGCTACCAATTCTGAAATAGTGCCAACAGCTGGTGAAGGTAGTGTGGCACAAAGTTTAGAAGAAATTAGCTTGTCAATTTTATGAATGCATACATCAGTAGAATAAGACAGCATCAGAAACCAGGACCATGAAGCTGAAACACAGGATAATGCTACATTATTAATCGAAAGAAAATGACTATGCTGCATATGCCGAAAGAGGTGAGAACTACCCATAACAAAATAATTTTAAGTCCTAAAAGATATTTACTGAGAGCACAGTGAAAAGCTGATAA